>NW_023458692.1:157943-159113 GCF_013731165.1 Rhagoletis pomonella
TTTTTTTTTACTACCTTTATATTTTAAAATAAATTACTGATGAATTCATGTTACATAGTACACATTCTTTAATTTTCTCTCCTTTCTAAATTTAAGATAAATAAATGCATGTATATTGATAAATAAACATAGGCGATAAGTCAAGTTAAGTTAAGTATCAGATTTTGAAAATAAAAAAAAATAAGGGGACTTCTTTGAGCAGCCCTGGGGGAGTTATATGTATATACATACATATATACGTATATGCATATGCATATAAAACATACAAACCAAACCTACATACATTACTTATTACACTTACCTGCTTACAAATTTACACAATTATGTACTTTCCTATTTTGTTATTAATTTGAATACTTACCTTTTCGTCATACATATTTACATACGTACAAACATTCATATATGCCTAAGCTATTACCTGTAACCAAAATATCAATGCACAATAGTTGTACAAAAACAATAATAAGAACAAACCTGTTTACCAAAAAGTAGTAGACAAAATGTGCAACAACAATTTAAAGAACAACAGTGATATCGCCTGATATTGCGAAACTGACTAGCGTTGCTGTTGTTGTAGCAGCAACACTAGTCAAGTGATTAGTGATCATCAAAAGCTACCAACAAATATAAAGGATAGCAATTATTGTTTTGTCTGCCCAAAGTGGCGTGATGAATTTGTAGCAACAAACAGTTAGGATAACAGTTATCAATATTTGTTTACTCAGTACTATAAATAAGCAAACCACTGTAAAATAAGTTTAGTTTAAGCTTTGATTGTCGCAGAGTAAAGACGTTTCCCTTTTACTCAAATCTCGGTGTCTTAGTTTTCTTTAACTGGCGCAGTCGGTTACTGCTATAGCCTAAAAGTGGTGATAACGAAGGTGTATTTAAATTTATACCGCAGAAACAACCCAAATAGTGCGTTTAAAAATAAAAAAGTTAAAAGTAAACAATATTGTGAAAAAGTGTTGAAAACGAAAGCATACACATTTGTGTGCTGTAGAAACAACACAGAAAGTAAAGATTTTTAAAATCTTAAATATAAAAAAAAAGAAAACTATAAGAAAACTGTGAGAGTATAATCAAGAAATGAAATATAAGTGACAAGATTTGTACTGTGCTTAAACCAAAAAAAAAAAAAAAAAAAAAAAAAAAAAAAAATTTAAAAAG
>NW_023458692.1:159213-169213 GCF_013731165.1 Rhagoletis pomonella
ACAGTGAACTCTAAAATTGCTGAACCATTGGATCGTAAAAAAAAAAAGACTTTCAAAAATTAAAATTTTTTTTTTGAGTACAATTTGAATAAAAACAAATAACTTAAATATGGCTGAAGCAAATTTACCAGCAGATGCCACCATGGTTCAATGCCTTGGCGAAATTACAAGGCTTTTGTGCCAATCAGCAGCACAGCAATCAACCTCCCTAAGAAACAAAATTGAAAGGGATCTAAAATACTTACCAGCATTTAACGGCGAAGCCAAAATGCTACCAGCTTTTATACATTCTGTAGATCGAGTCATGTTGGATTATGATACACAAAGAGACTTGACGTACCAAATAGTATTCGATTTAAAGATACAAGGAGATGCCAAAAATTTTCTGCAACTGGACAGGCCTGCAAGCTGGGAGCTTTGCCAAGAAAGGTTGAAGCAGCACTTTAAGTCATCAAAGGATCAAATGCAGCTTACCAAAGAAATAATGTCGCTTAGAGTAAGTTCCATTAAGGATTTAATTATTAAGGTAAAAAGTTTAATTAACGATGTATCAGAATTTTGTGCGTTTGATGATAATGGTGTAGTGATGAGGGATATTTTCTCTGGTATGATAATTCAAAGAGTGAAACAGTTAGTTTCCGGAACTTTGGCATACGCTATTAGAAATAAAATTAATGTAGTAGATACAGAAACAACCATCCATGAGTTTGTAGGTATGGATGAAGGAAATTTAAATAATTTTCTATTAATAAAAAATAATAATAATTATAATAAAAATTACTCGAATAGTACTAATGCGATACCCATAAATACCAGGTATCAACAAAATAATAATAGTAGTTTCACACACCAGATTAGCAATAATCGGCCTCAGAGCCAAGCTTTAGCTCGTAACAGTAACTATTTTAATGGTAATAGTCAAAATTTTACTAACCAAGCTACCAATAGAGATTTTATTCAAATGAATAGTCAGTGGCAAAATCCTGGCAGTTCAAATATGCGTCGTAATAATAATCACACCAATAAAACACAACAAACGAGACAGTCTAATGTTCCGATGGACATAGATGCAGTAAGTCATACTGAAGAAGCTACAACAAGCAACACAGATGACATTTTTTTTTAAATTAGCCTCGGACTTTGCAAAAATATATTTAAAAATTACTCTTTTTGATAACGAATGGATAGCGTTAGTAGATACAGGGTCCACTTTAAGTATTCTCAAAGAAAGTAGTTTTAAAAAATTTGATTTACCTACACTAAATGAAAAAGAAAAAACTATATTAAATACAATTAATGGCGTGGTCAGTAATCCTAATAAAAAGGTAATTACACCATGTCCCAAAGAATTTAGTGCTCCACAAAATGCCAGAATGAAGTGGGTATTATTAGATTTTAATAAAGCTTTTGATTTAATATTAGGGATGGACTGGATAGTCAAAAATGTAACTAACATTGACATTCAAAATTTAGAGTTAAAACTTAATAATAACATATGCCTTCCGTTTTTAACAAAAATAATGCAAAAATATGGAGAAGTTTTAGAAATTAGTGAAGAACAACACATAGATTTAAGTCATCTCAATAACCAGGAAAAAGCAGTAATCAGTAAACTTTTGAAATAATTTAATAAATTAATATATAAAGAAGGTGATTGCTTAACTAATACAAATTCAATTGTTCATGAAATTAGGACTATAACAAATCAACAAATTAACTCAAGAGTTTACAGATTACCACCAAAACATGAGGAGGAGGTTAGAAAGCAGATCAACGATATGGAAATGCAAGGTATCATTAGAAAGAGTAGAAGTAAGTATAGCTCACCAATAATCGTTGTACCTAAAAAAAAAGATAAATCAGGTATTCAAAAATATAGAATAGTAGTGGATTATAGGAGGCTAAATCAAATTACTATTGATGATAAGTATCCTTTGCCTAACATCGACAGTATTTTAGATAAGTTAGGCAAAGCGCAATACTTCAGCACGTTAGATTTAGCAAAAGGTTATCACCAGATTTTAATGGCAGAGAAGGATATCGAGAAAACGGCTTTGTAGCACCATCTGGGTTATACGAATATGTAAGGATGCCGTTTGGTCTAAAAAATGCCCCTGCTACTTTCCAACGGCTAATTAATGAAGTCCTTAGGGAATACATTAATAAAATCTGTGTGGTATACCTGGATGACATCCTTATATTTTCCACCTCTCTAGAAGAACATGAGATTTCTTTAAAAAAATTTTTCCAAACTACAAGAGCACAATTTGAAGATTCAACCCGAAAAGTGTAGTTTTCTGCAAAAAGAAACTCCTTTCTTGGGGCACATTTTAACAGCAAACGGTATTAAGCCCAACCCTAGTAAAATCGATGTAATTCAAAATTTGCAAATTCCAAAAACTGAAAAACAATTAAAAGGGTTTTTAGGTATAACCGGTTACTACCGAAAGTTCATTAAAGATTATTCGAAAATTGCGTATCCCATGATCAAATATTTGAAAAAGGACAACAAAATTAATGTTAATGACCCACAGTATATTGCAAGTTTCGAAAATCTAAAATCATTAATATCCACCCATCCAATATTAAAATACCCAGAATACGACAAGGAATTTGTTATAACAACTGATGCTAGTGATTATGCGATTGGGGCAGTTTTATCCCAACAAGGACATCCGGTATGTTACATATCTAGGACCCTTAATAATCATGAGCAAAATTACAGTACCATAGACAAAGAGTTCCTTGCAATTATTTACGCTGTTACCTACCTTAGGCCATATATTTACGGAAAAAAATTTCGGATCGTCACTGATCACTGTCCTATAAAATATCTTAATAATAAATATAAAGGCAAAGAATGCTCGCCTCGTCATCAACGATGGCTCTTAAAGTTGCAAGAATTCAATTACGAAATTGAATACCTTAATGGCAAAGAAAATAGGGTGGCAGATTTTCTTAGTCGTATAGAAACATCGCCAAAAATTAACGAAAATAATTCCAATGCTTCGAATTTTGAAATGTCGGAAACTATTCATTCGGCAGCAGAAGAGTTATTAGAGCACATTATAATAAAAACTGAAATAGTAAATAAGTATAAAGTTCAACTTATATTGACCTTTAGCCCATCATTTGGCGTAAAGTTAATGCATAAAAGAAAAATAATTGAAATAAATCCTCATGATGATGAAAATGTTATTAGAAACATTTTGAAAAACAACATTAAAATCGGTCGCGTAGGAATTTTTTCTGAAGTACCAGACAAAGATTATCACAAAATTCAACTAATATTAATTTCTATGTTTTCGCTTGATAATAAAATAAAATTTGTTAAATGCACTCAACGTGTAACCGAAATAGAAGATGAAGAAACACTTCATAAACAAATAGCTTTGTATCACAACAATGAGTCTATGCACAGTGGTATAAATGAAACATACCAAACATTAAAAAAAAAAATTTATTTTCCAAAATGAAAAGAGCAAATACAGTTAATTATAAACAATTGCGAAAAATGCCAACAGATTAAGTATTCTAGGAAGCCGATTAAACCTTTATTTCATTTTACTGAAACGGCTACAGAAAAAAATCAGATTATTCACATAGATATATTTCATTTTAAAAAATTGTCATTTGTCACATTTATCGACAAATTAACTAAATTCGCTTCAGATTATACTATTACTGACCGGAATTGGCGCTCGAAGAAAGCGATTATAGTTGAGCAAATTGCTAAATTCGGAAAGCCAAAAAAGGTCATTATGGATAATGAGTTCAGGGCTGAACAACTTATTGAGTATTTTAGACAGGAAGGTATTGAGGTACATTTAACGAAACCAAACAGTCATACGGGCAATGCGGACATTGAGAGGCTACACTCAACCCTGTTAGAAAAGCTAACGGGAATTGATGACCCCAGCCTCTCAACCGAAATGCGAATCCAACTTGCAATAGGTAACTACAATGACCGATACCATTCCACAATAAAATATTCTCCAAGAATGGCTCAAAACAATATCGATCCAAAAATTTTGCATGATAACATAAACAAAGTAAAACAAAGAGTAATAAATAAACGAAATAAAAATAGAGAATGTTATAAAGAAAGTAGAGAAGTAGGTCCAATTAAAAACTATAAGCGAGTTCGACACAAGGACGAGCCTTATTTTAGAATAAATCCATTAAATAATGTACATTTATCTAACATAAAAAGACCCTTAAAATGCCCATCTAATAATAATTCTATTTCTGATGATAACTCAAGTACGATAGCAACAGCTGGCGATACTGATACAGAAACATAAAAAAAATAATAATTAAAATAAAATTAAAAAGAAAAATAATAAATATTAAATTAAATTAATTATAATAAATTAAATTAAATTAAGGTGAAGTAAATTAAACTAAATTAAATTAACTTAAATTAAATTAAAAAAAAAAAAACATAAAAATTAAATTAAAATAAATTCAATTCAATTAAATAAAATAAAATAGAAATAAAGTAAAAATAAAGTAATATTAAATAGAAATAAAATAAAAAAAATTAATTAATCACGATATACATATATAAAAAAAAAATAAAAAATTTAAAACTACAAAAAAAAATTTAATATCAAGCTTTATTTTTAATATAATCAATTTCATTCATTGATTTTTTATTCCCACCATTTACACCAATATCATTAAATGCCTTCTTTTTTTTTTACTACCTTTATATTTTAAAATAAATTACTGATGAATTCATGTTACATAGTACACATTCTTTAATTTTCTCTCCTTTCTAAATTTAAGATAAATAAATGCATGTATATTGATAAATAAACATAGGCGATAAGTCAAGTTAAGTTAAGTATCAGATTTTGAAAATAAAAAAAAATAAGGGGACTTATTTGAGCAGCCCTGGGGGAGTTATATGTATATACATACATATATACGTATATGCATATGCATATAAGACATACAAACCAAACCTACATACATTACTTATTACACTTACCTGCTTACAAATTTACACAATTATGTACTTTCCTATTTTGTTATTAATTTGAATACTTACCTTTTCGTCATACATATTTACATACATACAAACATTCATATATGCCTAAGCTATTACCTGTAACCAAAATATCAATGCACAATAGTTGTACAAAAACAATAATAAGAACAAACCTGTTTACCAAAAAGTAGTAGACAAAATGTGCAACAACAATTTAAAGAACAACAGTGATATCGCCTGATATTGCGAAACTGACTAGCGTTGCTGTTGTTGTAGCAGCAACACTAGTCAAGTGATTAGTGATCATCAAAAGCTACCAACAAATATAAAGGATAGCAATTATTGTTTTGTCTGCCCAAAGTGGCGTGATGAATTTGTAGCAACAAACCGTTAGGATAACAGTTATCAATATTTGTTTACTCAGTACTATAAATAAGCAAACCACTGTAAAATAAGTTTAGTTTAAGCTTTGATTGTCGCAGAATAAAGACGTTTCCCTTTTACTCAAATCTCAGTGTCTTAGTTCTCTTTAACTCGCGCGACAGCGATTTTAGTAAAAACTTTCCACGTGAGTTGTTTGTGTAATTATTCTTTTAAACAACACTGAAACACACTTTTTTCACTAAGTTTCGGGGCTCAAAATTATTTTCCAATATCTTCAAAATACATATTCAATTCGATGATTTTTGGCTTTCATCACGTTTATTGTATTTTAGTTCGAGTTGCATTTTCAATTCTTTACGCACATATACACATGTATGTATGTACATCAACACTAACACATCACGGAGTTTGATTCTAACCTCACTTGTTATTAATTTGATTGGCAATTTTGAGTTCACTTTAAATTTTCATCCACAAAATCACTATTCGCGTGCGGCATACAACATTGGACAAATAAGAAGTCTCTTCGGAATAAGGAGACTAATAACTCAATTACAATTGAGAGTTGGGTGGCGAGTTTTTTTAGATTCTGCAATCATAAGAAAAAAGTAAAATATATATATATACTTACAAATACATACATACGTATAACCTTTAAAACATACATACATATATATATATTATTACAAATAAAAGAATATATCTTGATACGTGTGAAGGTACACTAGAAATTCTTGTGTTAAAATCTGGGATTGTGGTGGTCTCTAAGCATTTTTCTCAAGTGAAGTCGTACTTGAATCTTGGTCTTCAGTGGTTTTTCTGTACTAAATAATACCCGTCAGTTTGCAAAATTTTTGTTCCGATAAACAAAATGGATAAATTCATAAAATTAACTGATGCTGTGGCAGAATTTGAGGCCGACTATAATGACACGGCCCAAATTGACAACACAAAATATACCCTCACTCTTCAGCAAGAGGAACTTAAGGCAATATGGAGAAAGGTAAAAACTGCTTACGAAGAATTAGTGCATTCCGACACGTTAGACGCTAAAGGAGTCTCTACGGTTAAACCTAGGTATAAGAGCTCCTATTCTGTTTATTTGCGCTGCATGTCGAACATGTCAGATTTCCAGGCAAAGTTAGTCAAGGGCGAAAAAGATACAGAGGGCGTGTCTGTCCAGGAACACAATATACATCTGCCCCCGTGCGATACGGACGTGTTCAAAGGCGACTACCTTTCTTGGCCAACATTCCGAGACATGTTTACGGCCATATATATACTGAATAAGCGCCTTACCCCGGTTGAGAAATTATTCCACCTCAACCAAAAAACACAGGGGGAGGCCAAAGATATCGTACAAAAGTGCCCACTTACTAACGAGGGATTTGCCACTGCATGGAAAAATTTAACTGATAGGTACGAGAACAAACGTATTCTCGTAAACTCCCAGTTACAAATTCTTTTTAATTTAAAGTCGGTAGAAAACGAGTGCGGAATCTCGATTAAGAAACTACAGCGAGATATAAATAATTGCATCTCAACATTAAAAAGCCATAAAATTTACATATCAAACTGGGATGCAATATTTACTTATCTCTGCTCAACGAAGTTGCCAGAAAGTACCTTAGCATTGTGGGAACAAACGATCGAGAACAAGACGGAAATATCCAAGTGGGAGGATATGGACAAATTTCTGTCCAACCGATTCCAAACTCTTGAAACCGTCTCGGGCATAACAGGTATTAAACATACCAAAACACCAAAGCCCCACAATAGTAGGCATACAAATGAAACACCGCAAAAAAGACTTGGCGCATTTCAAGCTTCTGTAGCCAAAACCATGTGTGTATTCTGCAAAAGCAGTAACCACAAATTATCGAAATGCCACAAATTTCTCGAACTCATGGTGTCAAACAGAATAGCCTTCATTAAGGAGAATCGTGGCTGCTTGAACTGGTTATCCTTTGGACATACTGTGTCAAGGTGTACGTGCTCATTTAACTGCAGCACCTGTCACCAAAGGCACCACACGCTCCTGCATAATCAAGCAGCTCAGCCAAAAGCAGCCATGAACCAAAGGCAACAACCAAATTTTTCAGATGACACGCCGTCAACTTCTGCGCAAGCCCAGGCCAGACGCAACTCTGAAAAAGGAAATAGGAGTCCGGTTAATAACGTTAAGTCCTGTTTTGCCAACACGAACAAGGGAGTCCTATTAGGAACGGCACGTGTCAATATCTTCTTCAATAATACTAATTTTTCAGCCCGTGCACTAATAGACTCCGGTTCGGAATGTTCATTCATATCAGAAAGACTTAAACGCCGAATTAACCTACCATCCAAAAGTTTGAATGCTCAGGTGTCAGGCATCAACAACACCGTTTCAGCCCAAGTCAAAGAAGCGTGTTTAATACAGTTGCGGTCACCGATTGACCCTTTAATAAAAATAGATACTACTGTCCTGGTTCTACCACAGCTTACAGGAAATCTGCCGACTTGCCAGATCAATGCTATGACAAAGCAAGCGTTTCCGGATTTAGTATTAGCTGACAAGAGATTCTTCATAAATGAGCAAGTTGATCTTGTACTAGGCGGCGATATTTACGCCCAAATAATATTGAGTGGCATACAGAAGAATGTTTTAGGTACCCTGCTTGCGCAAGAGACTGTATTCGGCTGGATACTAACCGGTCAAACTGAGGCAACAGGGCCAACGAATAAATGCGTTTCATTCTTCAACGAAGTCACTCTAGACAAACAATTAGCGTCTTTTTGGGAATTAGAGGACATCCCAAAGAACCATACATACAACAGAGAGGAAGTTTACTGCGAGGACCTGTACAAACGCACAACTAAAAGGAACAAAGATGGAAAATATACAGTATCGTTGCCATTCAAAATGGATTTTCCAGGGAGCGTGCGGTTAGGACCCTCTCTCAAGAGCGCTTGCTCTCAATTTTTTCGCAATGAGACGCGTCTAGCAAAGGACCCACTCCTACAAACGGAGTAAAATAGGGTACTGTCCGAGTACGAAACTTTAGGACATATGACGCGTATTTCCAGCCATATTCAAGCTGATGAGTGTGAAAATTATTTTTTACCTCATCATGCCGCCACCACCAAAGTACGGGTGGTGTTCAATGCGTAGTGTCCGACAGCTAATGGGGTGAGTCTCAATGATGTGCTTCATCCTGGTCCAGTACTGCAAAATGACCTCACCATCTTAATACTTCGGTGGAGATTTTATAAATATGTTTTTAATAGCGACATCGAAAAGATGTATCGCCAGATTTTACTTAATCCTACCGATAGCAAGTATCAACGAATAGTTTTCCGCACAAGCCCAACAGAACCAATTAGTCTTTTTGAACTTAATACGGTGACTTTCGGGGTCAATTGCGCCCCTTACCTCGCGATTAGAACCCTGCTCCAATTAGCTGACGATGTAGAACAGTCACACCCCATGGCGTCGGACATATTAAGGAATTACATGTATGTTGACGATGTTTTAGCTGGCGGTCACACCATCGAAGCTGCTATCAAAGCAAAAACCGAAATAACAAGTGCATTACAGTCTGCTGGGTTCCCCTTGAGGAAATGGACGTCCAATTGCAATGAAATATTAAAGGGAATACCAAAATCCCATCTACTGAAAGAAGACTTCTTGGACTTTGAAGACACTAGCACAGTCAAAGCTTTGGGTATCAGGTGGAATGCCCAGTCTGACAATTTTTACTTTACAGCCAAGCCAATAGAGGAACAGGTTAGCTATACTAAAAGGCAAATACTATCGGCTATTGCCAAATTATTCGACCCTCTAGGATGGCTTGCACCAGTGGTAATTACTGCGAAAATTTTAATGCAGAATATCTGGTTGGAAGGAACAGGGTGGGACGAAATCGTATCACCTACGACCCTAGACCGCTGGAAAAATTTTAGGGAAAGCTACGACAGTATCGAAAGAATTCGTATTCCACGTTGGGTACACTTTTCCCCTGTGGCCGAGATCGAAATTCACGGATTTTGCGACGCCTCAGAGAAGGCTTACGCAGCATCTATTTACTTGCGTGTCGAAATAAGCAGCAAAGTGTTCATCAACCTGCTACTATCAAAAACTAGGGTAGCACCAGTTAAAACAATTTCCTTACCACGCCTAGAACTCTGTGGAGCGGTCCTGTTGGCTGAAACTTTGGAATCGATTTCGGATAATCTGAACTTAGCCCATCTTACAACTCAGATGTGGACGGATTCGACCATCGTGCTTGCTTGGATACGCAAGCCTCCATGCTCATGGTCGACATTTGTAGCCCATCGAGTGACCAAAATAATTGAGAAGGTGGGAGGAGAAAACTGGCGTCATGTGGACTCAACGTCAAACCCCTCAGATTTAGCCAGCAGAGGACTTACGGCGCAAGAATTAATAAACAATTCCCTGTGGTGGGAGGGCCCTTCTTGGCTTCAAGAAGACCACTCAAAATGGCCCACTCAAGGAAAGGACTATAACACAACCGTTGAAGAAAAAAGGGTACAAGTTCATATAACAACAATGGATAGTAAGACTGATATTCTTAAGCAACGACTCAACGCTTAGTACTAGTTTGCCAGAAGCAGCATTAT
>NW_023458692.1:169223-171339 GCF_013731165.1 Rhagoletis pomonella
TCACCCAATCATCCTGCCTTATAATTGCACCTTGTCCCGTCTCATAGTTCAGTTTATTCACAAAATTTCCCTGCATGGTGAGAATCAGCTCATGCTGCGCTTGATCCGAACACAGTACTGGATACCTAGGGTCAAAAACTTGATTAGGTCCACAATTCATAACTGTAAGGCTTGCACGATTTATCGCAAACGCGCGCAAACTCAGTTAATGGGAATTCTTCCCAAGGAAAGAGCGACATTTTCGCGAGCGTTTACAAATGCGGGAGTCGACTTCGCAGGGCCATTTGACATTAAAAGTTATAGCGGCCGAGGTTGTCGCATGTCAAAGGGATATGTCTGCCTATTTGTATGCTTCGCAACAAAGGCAATCCATTTGGAAGCCACTTCGGACTTGAGCACTCAGTCGTTTTTAGCAGCATTTGCCAGGTTCATCGCACGACGAGGCTGTCCAAAAAATATCTATTCCGACAATGGCACCAATTTTGTGGGAGCTTCTAGAGCTCTGAGAGCCGAAACAAAAGCCTTTTTGAAAGACGCCCGCGATAACACTTTGGCGAAATACGCTCACCAAATGCTCTCGTGGCACTTCATTCCCGCCTCAGCTCCCCACATGGGCGGACTGTGGGAAGCGGGAGTTAAGTTTTAAAAGCCACTTTACGAAAATTGCTTCCAACCACAAATACACGTTTGAGGAATTTACAACCCTATTATGCAGAGTTGAGTCCTGTCTCAACTCTCGACCCCTGAGTCCCTCATCAAATCAACCAGGAGACCTGGAGCCACTGACTCCAGGCCACTTCTTAATCGGTGGACACATACTAGCTCCACCAGAAATATACGCTGATGAAAATCGTGCCTCGATTGTAAATCGATGGCAGAGGCTCAAGGCTCTACACCACACGTTTTGCAAACGGTGGAAAAGTGAATATCTCACGGAATTGCAGAAACGCAACAAATGGAGATATCCGCAAACCAATATGAAAATTGGAGACCTCGAGATCATCAAAGAAGATAACTTGCCGCCAAACGAATGGAGACTTGGAAGGGTAGTTAACGTCCATCTAGGTGCAGACAATAGGGCAAGAGTAGTGGACCTCATGACTGAAAGAGGACAGGTTACTAGACCTGTAGTCAAGCTGGTTCTACTACCCCCCTGTGATCAACAACATAGCGAATCACAACCAAGTAACGACTCCATTTCATAAAAGCCTAACTTATTCCACAACCACAATTCGCAAAATAATACAGTCCACTTATACGGATATAAATCATTACTGCGAGATGCTCAACAAACTATATGAATCGATTTCGTTTTGTTGATGCGCAAAATAACTTATCAAAATAATTTCGTTTCTTTTCGTTAAAAGCAAGAATAGAATTATTTTGATAATTACCTAAATGATAAAAAACTGAATTGTTTCAACAGAAACGATTGGTTTATTTTGGTAAACGCTAAAATTAACGTTACAATGCATACATACTTGCTTTTGATATGTATACACATACACACGTACCCCAGGAAATCATTATAAACGAATGGAGTTTGCGCGAACATAATATACTACGTCCACCAAATTCAAAAAAAAAAAAAAAAAAATTCAAGATTCCTTTAATTTTATTTAAAGTATATCTTACTAGGAGCTTTCGTGTAAAAAGGTTGGGAGGAGCGGTACGTTGCCTACATGTTTTTATTCCTCCTAACCTTGCGAAATTAATACAATTGTGTCGCAATCTTTATATCGAAGAATTGCCTACATAATATGTATATGGGCTGCATGAATTCATTCAAACTTCTAGCCAAACACTCAGCGTTTGGAATTTGTAAGTTATGAATATACATTGTTTTTAAATTGTCTACCTTTAAATGGAAGAAAGTGACTGAATGAATGGAAAACATTTAAATCATTCAAACTCATTTGGCCACACAAGTTTTCTCGTATGTAATAGGAGCGCAGCAATACATACATACATACATATGTATGTTTGTACATATGTACGAAGAGAAAATATTTCTGGATATTCATACAAAAAGTTGACATTTATATCAACTCAATTTATTTTCACTTTGTCGACACATATATCTGAACAGCTATTCACTCAGATTTAAAAAAAAAAT
>NW_023458692.1:171439-172800 GCF_013731165.1 Rhagoletis pomonella
TGGTTCGTTAAATGGGAAGCAACGAAAATGACAAAAGCAAAGCAAGAAAGTTTAAACGACTTGACGGTACAGACGCATGTGTACTCGTCCCTTTTGTTCTCACCCCCTCTCTTCCACATGCGAGCAGAATGGAATTCAATACTTGAACTGTGTAAAAGCAGTCTAATAATAAAGAGGGTTATAGTACTCACAATATTCCGGGAAAAATTACCAGACAAATTACAAACGGTGCTGGCAAAGAATTCGCTTTCCTTGGCGTTGTTCATAACCCTCGTGGTTGCAGAAATTAAATCCTTTTGATTCGATGTAAACTGCTTTTAAATACAACTCATAACCATGGAGTAATGATGAATAAACACGCGCATGTATGTCATAATCTGTGCGATACAGATCCTGCAAGACTTCAAATTCGCATAATCGATACAAAAGTTTTGGCCAAATGCATGATTTGTTGTGCGCTATTTTGCAAACACTTTTTAGCTAAATCCAGCATCATCTGAAATGGAAACGAAAAGATATTAGTAAGATAATAGGGTTTACATAAAAGATTCATATTATATTAATTCATATTTCACGATACTTCAATGGTTGTCTTTTTCCGTTGTTGTGAAAAAGTAGTTTGGAGTATACTTCAATTTCTTGGCAGGGTTCGTTAATAAGGACCGTAACGTACTCGGCTTTTCCACCACTTCCTTATAATCACTTTGTTGGCCGCACGACGCCGTAGAAGTGCTGCTGGTATAGCTCCATTCTGCAGTTTTGAAAATCTGCCCTGTGAAGTTCCCAAGAGCCACGCACTTCCATTCAGCATACTATAATTCCTCATTCATCCTTCAGGCGAACTCGATTACGAGTTGTAAATATGCCGTACTTGGATGAATGAGGGTTTTGGGTGGAATATCTCCAAAGAAGGCTAAAAGTAGAAGGTAAAAAATATCACATTAAAATACTATGAGAAAATACGCAACTTACCGCATCGTAATCACTCGTGCCATTCAGGAAATTGTGATATGTGCTGCAATTGCCATCAATGAAAGTGTCATTTTTAAAAAATAGTGATGTGCAGAGTTGCCCCAATACTCGGTACCCAAAGTTTCGGTATTGGTCACCGATACCGATTCAATGCAATATACCTTAGTAGTAATATAAGTACACTTAAATCACCTGTTGCACAATTTCGGATCCATTTTGTTTTTTTTTGCAGAAGAATAATAAAGGTTCACATAAAAATGAAGCGTTCTCTGAAATTTCGACAACGAATGACTTTCAGTTATTTAATTTTTGTTCTGTACCCCCTGAAGGCGCTGTGGACTCAGTACTCACAAAGAATTCCGTACATAGCCCCTTAATAAAAAAAAAAA
>NW_023458693.1:0-20096 GCF_013731165.1 Rhagoletis pomonella
TAATCGAAATATTTTATATTCCTAAAGCAGAATATACACAAGTAGACTTGTCTGTACTACATGTCAAGTATTATATTCCTAAAGCAGAATATACACAAGTAGACTTGTCTGTACTACATGTCAAGTATGACGTACCGTCGCATCGTGGATAGGCGGGTGTGCATACCAAATTCCAGGTCTGCAGACATGTATAAAGGAAATTTAAATTTTTCAATTTGTTTGCTCGTTGTTGCGACAGGTATGAACGTTTATAGTACACAATGCAGACAGAACTTCATATGTGTATAGAAAAGTACAAACCCAGCAAACATTTGGAGTAACAAATAAGGCAATTTTATTTTTTAAACTAATTCGCATTATATCTTTACAGAACACTATAAGGATTAATCATTAAAATAATAAATTTTAATAGTTTAAATTTTTTATTAATATCTTTATGTAACTACATACATATATCATATATCGTCACCTGAAATGCAATACGACGGAAAACACATCGTTCCTGAAATGCAAAAAGTCGTAACTGATAAAGAATTCAAAATTCACTTTTGATTAATATGATGGATTCCATCGAATTACAACTCCCCACATCGTTTTATGAAAAAAAATATTAGTCACGAATTTTTCTACTTTATTGAAGTTGCTTTTTACGACTTTTTCCATTTCAGGTGACGATATGTATAACAAAGATACTAACACATACTTCCATATACATATGTATGACAGAAACTTTCGGAAACTTTCCTCTACGTTGTGTGCGTGGTGGGCGGAGCGGGAGAGGCACGGTCATGAGCCGATGTTTACAGAAATGCAACTCCTTCCCGGCTGCCTTACAAAAATGGGGAAAAATCTAAATTTTCGCTTGGTTTGATTAGATGAAGGCACTGACTTGAGCCTTTCCGTGTTGCCGGAGAAGAGAGGGCCCACCCATGGTATATACCATTTCTAGTGCATAAAGGTAAAGGCGTCAGGCTCCGGTGTTTTTTTTTAAAGCTCCTTTTGCGTGGGCGGTCTTCGGCCGCGCTTAGGGATTAAACACTTACTAAGTAGAATTCTCCTTTCTGTGTTGCCGGAGGAGAGGGGCGGTGGCCACCCGAAACTTTTGCAAATTATTTATTGAAAAAAAAAAACCGTATTAGTATATTCATCAAAAAACCTACAAATTTGACTCAATAACGAGCCGCGTGTGAGGGCAATAAGAGTCCAGTATGAATAATTTGTGCCTATAAATACTTGCTGGGAAGACGTAGATCCGTATGCCGTTATGTTCGTTCACTTCAACGATTACAACGAAATGAAGTTTGAGCAACGTGTCGCATAGGTGTATACTGAACTGACAAGCGACCAAGTATGCATACAAGTCTGATTGTGTATATTCTGCTTAAGCCATGATTCAATAATGAAAGGTTTTTTAAGAAAAACTTTCTCTTGCTCGAATTTTATCAATGACACTCCCTCTACTCCTAAAAACAAAAACAGTGATATTTCTTTTCCAAATTTCTTTGCAAGTTTTAAGAATATTTTTAAAATCTTAGTAGTAAAATGTTTACTTTTTAAATTTGAAGAAATGGTTGTTCCTGAGAATCGTTGGCCCACAGAAATTCAATGTAGGCTAAAGAGACGAAATTCCCTTAAATGCCGAAATGTATTTGTCGACATTCGTGAAGACCTATAGATTCTGCCAAGTCGTGGTAAAGTAAAGCGCGCAATTGTTCTCGAAAATGAGGCAACGAATGTATTTAGGCATTGACCTACACAACACAATCGTGGTGTCTCCGAATGAGACTTTGACGCAATATAATATTTGCAAACCTTATCCATGGGCTAGGTTAAGTCACTGGAGCGATTTTGTAATTGCAATCGTTCAATAGCAGCGTGACGTTTTCATTCTTCCTGAGTTCGACCAGCACGAATCGCCAATCGCGACTGTGTTAGACAATCTTTGATATTCTGATCCGTGGCATAATGTCACCCGAACACTAAGGCCCAGTTTTCCAGTGCACGACTGTGATTTAAACTTAGATTAACTGCTCGAGCTGGTCAAGACAACGCGGTTTACGTGATCTCAGTTTAAACTTGCACTGAAAAACTGGCCCTAAAAGTTCAATATCAAAGAATTCGTGTTACCGTATTAGAAGCAATCGAGGCATAACCGCGAAAGAAAAGTAAGCGATAAATGTTTTTTATGGCGTCATTTTTATCAAAATTATATAATTTTTCCACAAACAATTTCTTCATATCCATCAACCGTAAATGGTACCGCAAAGAACTTATAAGGCAAAAAAAAAAACAACAGAAAAACAGCTCAAAGTGGGCCATCCATTCTCAAGTTGTACACGATCTGACGTTCGCAACCTTGGTATATATCGACTCCTAATTGCGATTTTATCGTAAGCGACAAATTATCGAAAAAAATTTTTTTGGTGTAAATAGGTCACAAATACTAGTTACAACGTCCTACAAAATTACAGACTTTGAATATATACCGTTTCGGAAAAAAAGCAAGATTAATTTTATCGTTTGCTTTGTTTACACTTTCCTACAATTTTATCATTGATAGCAACACTGTGTCTACAGAACTTTATTATAAATAGCAGTTTGAACTGTAGTTTTAACCAAAGTTCCATCGGCACTTGCTACAACTGAATTACTCAAAATCAGCTTCTTTCCCTCATAAAAATTAAGTGCATTATGCAATTGCAGCTGCAATCACTAAGTGCAGCGCAGCTCGTATGTCGGGGTCCTTTTTAAAACTCTTTCATGCCCTCGTATAGAAAAAAATTGCAACTGATTTCGAATCGCCATCTTAACACCAGCTCATACGGCCATATGGATTTACAAGAAAACTTGGGGACAATCAAGTAGATGCACCAAACGAAAATATGTTGAGCTTATTCTGCTGATTGGCAGTGTTTATATTTAATTGATTTAAAATTCTGTTTTTTTTCAAACAATACTTAAAGTACCCGCAGTCCTTCGTTTATAAATGTCCAAATTATACAACATAAAAACTATCGCCATCGCCAATCCTTTGATAACTTTCCTCTACATGTTCAGGAAAAATATCGTAAGCGCCATTTTACCTTTAGGTCCGCAAAAAATAAATAGTCCCATTAGAAAGCTAGCATTCAATAATATTGTTGTCCATTTAAATCCAAATAAATTTGTATACTGTTTAAGGGAGAATTAAAAAAAAAACCTCTCTTGTGAAATTAGGGGTCGTATCTACATACAAATAATTATTTTTAATAACTATCAGAGGTTATATTCGATGTAACTAAGTTGGTTTCAATTAAATAATCAAAGCAAATACTACCATGCACTATTATGAACACCTTTTTGTGGAATTTCGCTACTTTTTGAAAGGTGATTGAATTCTTCCCCTTTTCCTTCTGCTTAAAAAAAAAAAACATCCCTGTGGGTGGGAGTGTCAAATTTTAGAAAAAAAACTACTTACAAAACCTTTGATAGGTTTGTTCCACAAGCTACTAGAAGTCACGAGTTACACATACGCGTTGCACAAGTAAGTTTTAGAGTTTCTTCTTTGATATACGCTCACAGTTTGAACTTTGCTCGAGCTGTTCTACAAGTAGCTTGTGTAACAAACCTACTAATTGAATCATGTTCCTAAACTACATAAATGTACGTACATATGTATGTGAATAATGTCGCATGCCAGCAAATTTGCAACTAACAACATTTTTGTAATATCTTCTGTTTCGATTTTTCTTTTATTTGCTTTAATTATTTGTGCTTTGAAGTAGATGCACCGAAGGAGCCGTCACTTGTTTTGATCCTTAAATGGGGCGGGGAGCTAACTCCTGCAGGTCGTATTCAAGCTGAGGAATTGGGTCGCATATTTCGTTGTATGTACCCTGGTGGTCAGGGTCGGCAGGACTACTCTGGCACACAAGGATTGGGCTTGTTGAGGTGAATTCATAATAAAATATTTTTGAAAATATAAAAACTCTTTTAATTACTAGACTGCACTCCACTTTCCGGCATGATTTGAAAATATATGCCTCTGACGAAGGCCGTGTCCAAATGACAGCAGCCGCATTTGCTAAAGGATTGCTGGCTTTGGAGGGGGAGCTTACACCGATTTTGGTCCAAATGGTTAAGAGCGCTAACACAAATGGGCTGCTGGATAATGATTGTGACTCTAGTAAATACCAAACCCTGTAAGTGGATACTATTTAGTATAGTATTTTTAATGCATTCGAAGGAAAATCAAATAAAAAAAACAGCATTCGCGCGACTGCCGGTTTTACGTACCGGAATGACTCGGGTTTTACCCGGCTGTTGTTTCAGCGATCTAACCCCGTTTAGGTCGGTGAAATACTTCAAGCGTTTTTTCGTCCATAGAGCTACATGTGCTTCGTACTCTTCTGCTCAGGGCTGGTATCGAGTCAAACCCTGGGCGAGAAACCTACACCTTCTGCGTGTGCCAGAGACGGCTACATCCTAACTCTACCGCAGTCAGGTGCATGTAATGGGTGGAGTCACCTACGAGCATGCTCAGGCCTCAGCACTCATCGGCAGTAGACCACGGCATACGTGGCCACCTGCTGCTCAAACAGAGTCGTCTCCGCGACACACACGGGCCCGCTTCAGCATCTCAACACAAACAAGACCGCACCACAACACAACACAATAGACCATACAACAAACACAATAGACCACACCACAGACACAACAGCACCACCACACATTCACGCCGCCGCCAACAACTCTTAGTTCCTCCGACAATCTGCTCGGTGTGCCAGGCCAGGATATTCCGTAACGTGACATCAGTCAACTGCAATACCTGCCTGTTGCGAGAAGGCAACATACATCACTCACATCCCACATACAAATAAGTCTCCCTAGGCACACGAAGATTTTGCAGATTCATTGTAACGGACTTCAAAGCAAGGTCGAGGAGATAACCACCTTTATGGGACGGCATGGAATATTAATTGCTGCGAAGTTGCACAGCAATTCAACATTGCGAGATAATGGTGGTGGCGTGGCATCGATCGCAGGGTTACCAACCTAGAATGTCAGGGTATTACTATCGGGCCAGGCGATGTCGAGCTCGAAATATTTAAGGCTTACATACCCCCTGTTACCAGCTGCCCGACAGGATATCACCATATGATAGTCGGTGACTTTAACGCGCACCACGACCTTTGGCATCCAAGCCTGTCGAATTATCGTAGGGGACACTCTTGGCTGAGCAGATGGACAATTCGACATTCTGCACAATGAACGATGACGCACCTACCAGGATTATGGGCAGCTGCAGCAGTTCGACTGATATAATAATTGTAAGCGATGGTCTGATAAACAGCATAACGTGGCGACCTACGCTGACCTTAGCATCAGACCACCTGCCCATGTCACCTCTATTAATAAACCTGCCGAGTTCGCTTCCGCGAAACACCGAACCTACACCAACTTTCCTAAAGTTGATTGGAACGGCTTCGTGGAAGTTACTGAAAGCACCTTCTCTGCCCTTCACACACCAACCGAGGCTCACGTAGGTGAGCGTAAGTTCCGCAGGGTTGTCACTGCTGCTGCAGCCCGCTTCCTCCCCAGCTGGATGCATTTCAGACCCCCGTCCGAATTTTCCTGCTGAAGCGGCTGTCCTAGCCAGTGAGCGTGACAACCTTTGTCAGGGGTTGCCCGCATCAGGGATCTCAATAAGGAGATCGGCAATTGTCTCTGACGAATGATCGATAACAGGCAGCATAAAGCAACCTCTGGACCCGACAGCATACCGACAGGTCTTGAACGGCATTCACAGGGATTCAGTCTCGAGTTATGTAGACTCTCGACTTGTGTCTGCCGTTTTAGGTACACAACCACCAGACGTAGACGAGACAGAGCTTCGACATACATTGACCAATCACTGGACCCGACGACGTACCGACAAGTCGGTCACCACCTACCACGACTCCGTGCATGCCGTGATCGCGGCCCAATGACCACCTGTAGCAGACACGGAGCTTCAACTACCAGAGAGACCCGCGTTACTCTGGCCCAGTTACGGTCTGGATATTGCAGTCATCTCAACAGCTACCTGTCCAGACTCTTATACCCCCAATGGGTGTCCGGCATGTGGAGACTCGCCGCACGCATGTCAGCTCAATCCCACTCAACTCACACCCCTCTCCCTTTGGTCCGACCCCGTCGAAACTGGCGTTTTTTGTGTCTACCGTTAGTTGAGCTTGACGGCAATGATCGATGGACAAACCATAATGAGCGGGGCTTAGTAGTGCCGCTACAACGACATCAACAACGTCTTTAAGTCTTTATTAGAACAAAATATTAAGGGTGATTACAATCTTTTGTGATATATTTCGGTGCACTTTTCAGTAGTTTAAGCTCAAATGAACCACAAAATGTGACAGTTTTTAAATTACACATTTTTTCTACAAATATAGATAACACAGGCCAACAAAAATGAAAAAAAATGTTGGTGCGACAAATGTTAAAGCTATTTTTGATAGACTTTTTTGTGCTGATTACGAATCCGTAAGTACAAAGGATCCAACACGTACTGGTTTTGAGAAAATCGAGGTCAAAGTGTCAAAAAATCGGGCTTTTGCAATATTTGAGAAGCTCTAGCAAAGAGTAAAAAGGTGATAGAACCTTCCACTTAGGCTTAGATTAAAGCAAAAACCCTCGACTACTATCCTTGAAAATACCATTCCTGCACATTGAATTTATGGTCACTTATAGTCATTTATTGAGCAGTAAAATTTAGTTTGAGTCCCTGCCGCAATTAAACAAAAGGTGATAGAACCTTCCACTTAATTTAAGCTTAAACTTTCTTGAACTTTCGACTACAATCCCTAAAAATACCATCTCTTCGTCTTGACCCTAAGATCACTTATAGTCGTTTATTGAACAGCAAAAACTGATTTTGGCAGCATTTTTTTTTTCAATAGCACAATTTGCCAGCATTTTTTTTTTATTGTTCAACAAATGACTATAAATGGCCATCAAGTAAAGGTGCAGGGATGGTATTTTCAGGGGCAGTATCCTAGGTTTTTAGCTTTAAGTTAAGCCTAAGTGGAAGGTTCTACCACATTTTTACTCTTTGCTCGAGCTTCTCAAATATTGAAAAAAACCCGATTTTTTTGACACTTTGACCACGATTTTCTCAAAATCTGTACGTGATGGAATGTTTATAATTACGGATTCGTAATCAGCTCAAAAAAGTCTATCAAAAACAGATTTAACATTTGCCGCACCAAAATCAGTGTTGCCCTGTGTAAGTTAATAGTTAAAACAAATAATTTTAAAGCAAGCTTTCTAAATATGAACGGAATCGAACCATAAATACTGGTTTACCAAATATATCGACTCGTGCACAATTTTTAGTGGAGTTATTCCTTTTTATGTAGTTTTAAATATGTAGTACTATACGTTCTAACTATGAACCAAATCGGACTATAAATACGGGGCTTTCAAATATCTCGACTCCTGCGCCACACAGTGTGCTTTTTGAACATTCCATGCGAATTAATCGTTGCGCTTTCGACAGAAGCAATATTTTGATATGAAGCAAAATGGTTTTGAAAGCTTATTTTATTCCCTTTCACGGAAAAATACTGCCATTGACCCAAAATTACTACTTGACCTTAAAAAAATTTGGTCAAAAATAGTGTTCTTTGAAAAAAACATGCAAAATCCATCGGATTTGTTCCAAAAAAAAATTTTTGTATATATTATAGATTTTGAGACGAAAAACGCTTCCACTGTTTAAAAATCAAAACAAAATTTTAACACCTCAATTTAAGAAATGCATTTTTGATTGCATTTTTTTTATTTGCATGCAGCTGTGCATCGTTCTTACAATTTGATATCACTCAAATAACGCTGTAGTGCTATTCAAGATCTTTAATTTGAGCCATGGTGGAAATCTTTAGGCCCTCTGAGAGCCAAGTTATAACAATTTTAAACCAAACTTCGAATCTGCAGTACGAGTTTTTACTCTGAAATTAGAAGAAAAAAAATGCAAAAATGTCGAATGAAATTTCGAAGTTTAACTTTAGAATCGCTATAATTTGGATCTCAAAGGGCCTATGGACTAGGCTCAAATTAAAGATCTTGAATAGTACTACAGCGTGCTTGTTATTAGAGTAATATAAAATTGTGAGAAGGAAGCACAGCTGCATGCAAATAAAAAAAATGCTATCAAAAATGCATTTCTTAAGTTGAGGTGTTAAATTGTTTTATTCTATTTTTAAACAGTGGAATCGTATTTCTCGTATTAAAATCTATAATATTAGTGTAATAAAACATACAACATTTTTTTAACAAATCCGGTGGATTTTGCATGTTTTTTTCGAAGAATACTATTTTTGACCAATTTTTTTAAGGGCAAAGAGTAATTGTGGGTCAATGGCAGTATTTTTCCATGAAAGGGAATAAAATTAGCTTTCAAAACCATTTTGTTTCATATCAAAATATTGCTTCTGTCGAAAGCGCTACGATTAATTCGCATGGGGTGTTCAAAAAGCACACTGTGCGCCACCAATAGGATTAACACATATTTCGTACTGTATTGTTATCGGGCTCTGAGCCAACTGTTTCAAGTCTCTAGGTCATCGGGAAGTTGCCCAAAAATGTATTGCAAGATTTGCCCCTAACAAGCATACATACGAAGCAAGTAAAATAATACTTTGTAAAAATACCCTTCCTTTTCAACTCAAAATTCGTAAAAAATTCCACGATTTCTTAATATTAATAAAATCCATAATATTTTCAGAGCAAAACAACGCCTACATGATTTGATGCGTGTTGATCGCGATTTCACAGCCGAAGATCGTGAGGCCATAAATCCTTGCAATAGTATATCAATAAATCAAGCTTTGGACTTCGTCAAAAATCCAGTAGAATGTTGTAATCACGTCCACAAATTAATCAAAGAGTTACTCACAATTATAAGCGTAAAGAAAGAAGATCCCAAAACTAAAGACGCCATACTATACCACGGTGAAACTTGGGACTTGATGGCACGTCGTTGGGAGAAAATTGAAAAAGACTTTAGCACAAAATCAAAACAATATGACATTTCTAAAGTTCCAGACATATACGATTGCATCAAGTACGATCTGCAGCATAATCAGCATACGCTGCAATACGATCAGGCCGAAGAGTTATACATTTACGCTAAATATCTGGCTGATATCGTAATACCACAGGAGTACGGTTCAACTGTGCAAGAAAAATTGGCCATCGGCCAGGGTATCTGCACGCCACTGCTCAAAAAGATCAAAGCCGATTTGCAGCGAAACATCGAGGAAGTAGGCGATGAGTCGGTAAATAGGCTGAATCCGCATTACAGTCATGGTGTGGCCAGTCCAGGCCGCCATGTACGCACGCGTTTATATTTCACCAGCGAAAGTCATGTGCATTCATTGCTGACTGTTTTGCGCTATGGCGGCCTGCTAAATGTGCTTAACGACGAGCAATGGCGGCGTGCTATGGATTATATTTCGATGGTATCTGAACTGAATTACATGTCACAAGTCGTAATAATGTTGTACGAAGATCCGACCAAGGATCCCACATCGGAAGAACGCTTCCATGTAGAGTTACACTTTAGCCCTGGTGTTAATTGTTGTGTACAGAAGAATTTACCACCTGGTCCAGGCTTTCGTCCACACTCACGGAATGATTCTGGCAATCCTAAGCAAATGGTGAGTACCACAGTAGACTAGAAAAGTATGATGTGAGTATTTTATTAATGTTCATATGTTCACCTGCGTGAAAAGGGTTCCGTGAGTGGAATTTTGAAAAACAATTCTGCCGGTGACGAGGCGAATCCCGCACGCATAGAGGAAGAGAATGACTCAGAGGATAGTCCTATAAGGAGCCAATCAGATGTGAGCAATTCTTTACTAGTGCGATAATTATGACATAATTACACATCCCTTCTATATATTTGTTTTCAGGGCTACGAAAAGGATTCACCGCCACGCAACAATCACATAAAATCGAAACCAATACCAATTGGGGCGCATCACACCGTGAGTGGTCACGAGGCCGCGCACTTGGCTAAGCGCTTAAACGAAGAGCTAGCGTCACAACAACAAACCGTACAGCAGATCGGCTCATTGGAATCGCAACGCCCCATCAGTCCCGATACAGAGCCACGATCCCGCAGCTACGAACAACGCGATCCAAAGCGCGCTAAAGGTACGTATCGTCTGAGTTTTAATGAATTTTACGTTGTCGCTGCTGCGTTCGAGTACGTCTTTGTATTGCTTTCCAACAACTTGTTTCTACTTTTATAACACTTAACACGCTACTACCCACCTATAATCGTTAGATGGGCGGCATACGTTTAAAACCACCTAACTTTTTTCTTATTTTGTCAATTGTCCGCAAATAGCATGTGCCGTTCTATGGCGCGCTGCATTGGCAAAACTCCATATTAACCATTTATTGTATGTTTTACGGACATAATAACGCATTTGGAATACAAGGTTTAGTTTAGAGTCATAAAAAAGACGCGTGATAATTTATAATAATGAATGCACATATGTAACATGATAAAGAAAATTGCACGAGCTTTGTTTTGCCGCTCGACGACAGGTTGTAAGCCAGATCAAGCAGTTACAAAATTGTAATATTCTTCTAACACATTAAAATTCTTTATTTATTCATAAAAAACGGATTTAACAATTTCAGGCTTAGTTATTTGTTTAGTAATTGGAATGGATTCAGAAACAAGAATATTTGAAATAAAAAAAAAAAATATATATGTAATTTACCAAGAGTATGGCTAAAATGTGGGAAATTTTTAAAAGGAATCTAAATTTTATAGTATTAATCCTATTTTACCGTAAGTTTATTACTTCTCAAACCCAGTAAAAGCATTACTTTTCCAGAACTCTTATTAAAAATGAAAATTGCTTAGTAAATTTCTCAGATAGAAAGTTTTAATCCAGTAAGCCATGTATAATTTTTTATGAATAAGTAAGAGTTTCAGGATGTTTGAAATATTTTTGGCACATTTTCGTGAATTATTCGATCAATGCTATGTTACTCAAGAAGATAGTTTTTATTGTTTTCCTGCTAAAAATTCTAATTCGTTTTCAACGCTAAAAACATATTTAACAGCATTGTTTTCGGTGCGTTTGTCCGTCTCTAAAGAAATTAAATTATATGTTTTTGTAGGATCAATACAAATACCTGCATATTAATACATACATCTTTTATGTGCACTAATCATATTTTAAAAACTTACTTATTTACTTTCTTATTAACATAATTCTACACATTTGTTTAAACTTTTACACACAATGGCAAAATTTTCGTATAAGCATCTGGCTGGGAATTCCCGTGTATTTGGCTGAAATTCGGTGTCGTATTTTGCTGTCGTCTTTGAATACTGCTGTAAAAAATACATACAGATATATATTTTTCCAAGCTGTCATTCAAATATGCCATGCCAAAAGCTAGCCACTGGAAAATGTTAGTGGGCTTTCAAAAATGGAAAGCGATATTTTTATTAATTTCTGTTTTGTAATGAACTATAAAGTAGAAATTATAAAAAATTTTAATGACTGCCTTGCTTTAGCTTTGCAGCCATTGTACGCATTGCCAGCGGCTGACATTTGGTTTTAAATGTGTTTGAACTTCTCTCCATCATGTTCTTCATATAATTGTTTTAATTGAGTTTAGTTTGTTTAGATTTTGTTTTGTTTGTTTAATTTATTTTCTAAACTTTTCTCAATTATGAGTCCCGCACGTAAGCAAACAAATATTTTGTCCGTAGTTATATTACATACATACGTCTCAATAAAAATAGTTGCGGTTTACCCCGGCGAATAATAAAATTTTGTCTATTTTAGGGCGCTGAATAAAATATTTTGACCGAATTAACGGCCCTATCCGCAGTAGTTAAAGCAACTGGTATGCGATGAGTTTTGTCATTGGCATGCAAATAGGGTCATAAGATCACTCGTGGTCAAGGCTTCCAACTGCCCTTACCTACATATGAATGCCATAATACTGATAAAAAAAAAGTTCCAAATAAAATGCCATTCTTATAAATCGCAAGAAAATTATTTCTTTCTTTCCCATTTAGAAATTGAATAAGAAGCAAGTTTCTAAAACAAACTAAAATAATCCAGTTATACGTGTACAATCTTTACAAACTAGGAAATTTTAGTTGACGAAAAATTAGTACACACGATGGATTTGGCTCATTGAGCCAATTTCAAAAATTAGGCACCATCTGAAGTAAAATAGGGCAAAAAAATAAGTGCGGTTTGAACCAAATTGAGAGGTCTGCTCGTGGTTTGGACCGTTTTGAAGTTATCTGCAAAAAAAAATGTTTTTCATTAAAAGTAACCTTGGCCGATAAAAAAAATACATTCCTTGTCAAAAAATGTTCAGACATATTAAAGATAATGACACTTTTAATGCACTTTCCGACAACTTTTTAATGAAACTTTCATTCAGGGTATTCATCTAAATGCGTAGATGCTTCGAAAATGTGTAAACCTCGTAAATTACCCAGTTTTCCATACAAAATTAAGTAAGTTTACGAGGTTTATACAGTTACGAGGCATTTACGAATTTAGATGAATACCCTGATCGAGATTTTAATAACACAAGCATTTTTAACTGATTTCCTATTATAAAAATGGTGTATTTTGCTACGAGTTTCTGTCATCCCTTGTCAAATTTGGTTTGGATACAACCGGTTTAGGACTTATGCCACCTTCAGCAATTTAAGAAGCAATAAGAAAAGTTGTGACAAGTTTTCAAAACCTAAATAAACTCATGAAAAAATTAAAAGTAGATAGTTGAAAACAAGTAATTTAAAAACAAATTTCTTTAAGACAATCTTTTATAAGCGGTTAATAAAAAATCGACCCCGCAGCACCTAACGGCTAAAATTTTGGTTTCTTATTTCTTTCCATTTAAGTAACATACGTTCTAAATTTAAAACAAATCGGGCCATGAATATGGGTTTTCCAAATATATCGACTCCTGCGCCACCTATCGAGTAAATTTTAAGCGGATTGTTTACTATCAGGAAAGACGTTTATTTCGGACTTAAAAAATATCTGGCCATGTTCAACTGTTGAAAAAAAAAATAACTGCTATTTACGACCGTATATTCTTGTGCAAACTGAGTTTTTTTCATTAAGAAGTAACTTTTGTGCGGCTCTCTAATGTATCTTCGTTTGCATGTGTATGGTAGTCGACTCGATTTTTAAAAATCTAACAGCTAAAACATAAACTCACACTTACATATGTGTGTATGTATGTATGTAACCCTTATCGTTGCAAATATTTTCTGTTCGACATCTGCTTGCTGCATTGCCTTAATGTCGTACTCAATGTGACTTGTTCATGCAATACGTACTATCTGCTGTATCTATATTTTTAAAACGATTTTCAAGTACATAGTATTTTTAAATGTACATAGATATATCTACATGAATTGCAAAATTTTTAATGTATTTACCCATTAAATATGTCATTTTACTCCACATGGCGTCCGTCGTTCCCCATGTCTGCTCTGGTCTCTTGTAATAAACAAATCGAAATTTCATACGCTCTTATTTCTCTCTCCATTTCTAACACGATTAAACTCTAATAAAATAATTCGAAAAACTCATCTAACTCAATAAAAATCAATTCGCGTAGCTGAAGCTTCGCCTACGCCACCGCTCACACACTCGCCCACGCGCTCGACCACACCTGCTACTAATACGCATGAATTCAAAGAAATTCCCAACACTCGATCTACTCCTAATTTTGCAGTAGCCACTTCCGGCTCCTTTCGCATTCGCGTAACCGAAAGTTTGACTTTCTATAAAATTGACTCTTCCACCAATGAGCTGCCACTCTCTGACATTGATTTCTCTCTTAATCCCATTACGCCGGACGTTTCTTGCTCTGAATACAAATCAAGCTTGCCAAACGAAATGAGGCACCAGCGGTATGCGCAATTGTTGAATATGCGCGCTATGGCCAGTACCGATGAACCCGATTCGTATAACAAATCACATTTGCCTAAAATTTCACCGTTAGCCACTAACGAGCGCCCGTTATCGTGCAATTGCCTAAGTGGTGGCGGTGCTTTCGATGAAAACTTCCCCCATTCGCATTCGAAAAGCATGGCCGACATAAGTCCACAGAACGATGGGGCAGAATTACACTTTGTCTTGGGCAGTTCGCCGATATCCGCCTCGCGCGTTGCTTCCATTGACGATTTTCAGTTGTCTTGTTCGGCACCTGCCACCATCCTAAGTAGTGAATTCAGATTTCGCCCACAGAATGAGCGGAAAAACACAGATCAACTGCGTGCTACCTCGCCTAATAACTCACCAACTGCTTCCACCTTGAAATTGTGTAAAGAGTCTGATGAGCGGCAACTGCAACAGCAAGCGAAATCGCAACAGAAATATGCCAACGAACTGTGTGCTGGTACTGCGGACGATGAAAATGCAAAGGTCGATATTTCAGTTAAAATAGTATCGTCGATTAGTTTGCCAAAGGTGCAGTCGGCGCCGGTTATGGCCAATGTTGAAAATCCTTTCAAGTTTACGCAGCCAGCTCAGAAATCCTTTGTAAATAGATTTACTACAATCGATGAATTTGCTATTATGCATCCTACTAATGCTAATGCTAATGCTTTCTCTTCCTCCGGCCACTCCTCGTCCGCCTGCGACTTTGACACATTACTCCAACACAAACATCACATGCCATCACACGCACACACTCACAAACATGTCATACGCTCCAATTACGATAACCCTCAAAATCCGCGTTACAATCAACATGTTCGCCGACATCACCAACAACAAAACCCCCCCTCACCAACATCAAATTCAACACAAACAATTTAAACGACATCAACACACACATGTTGCGCGCATACCTGACGTTATTGTCACTTTGAGCTCATCCTCAACCAATTTGTTTACTATGCCTGATACTAACCAATTAAATCCCGAACTCACTCCTAACGATCCTACTACTTACAACCCACCAAATGCCACTACCACAACAACAACCAATACCACTACGAACACAACATTGACGACATCGTCGCCCAATGTCAAAATTTCCACGTCCACATCCATACCCATGCCCTCGTCCGTGGTCGCCACCTGCTCTTCTACTACTCATTCCGTCGCAGATGGTAATGCGACGCCAGTGTCATCCTCATCGTCGGTATCGTCTCGACGTCAAAGACACAGTATTGCCGGCCAGATGTCATATATGAAAATGTTGGGATTCGGTGGTTTTAGCAAAAAGATGGCCACCAGCTCAAGTAGTTTATTTAGCACGGCAGTTATAAGCGGCAGTTCATCGGCTCCCAATCTAAGGGATATGATACCGTGTGCGGTTTCATCATCAGGTAAGGGGAGATAATTATGTTAAGTTTAAGAAATGGTAGTACGTTAGTGATTGTGGAGTAGAAAAGCATTATGCTTTATTTACATTTTTTTTTAAGCAAACAGAAAAATAGTCAGGGTATGCATCTAATCACTTGAATGCCTCGCAAACTTACAGCCTCGTAATCCTCAGTCATCATTTGTACGACAAGTCCTTTACACAAAATTCGTTGATTCAAAATTCGACGAATTCAGTGTGTAAACAATGTAGGCGAAGAAAAAAATACGATATGAAAAATGTTTCAATCTGACTTAATACGAAATAACATTTTTAAATCACATTTTGATATTAACATGTGGATTCATGCGATAAGACGAAAATAAAAATGTCGAAACAGAAGTGTCAAAATTTAAAAGGGTCTGGTACGATATGTCGAAATTTAAAATGTCGAAACTAAAAACACCGAAAAAAAGTTAGAAAATCAGAATGTCGAGAAAAAAATTGTCGAAAAGAAAAATGTCGAAAAATAAAAATGTCGAAAAAAATATATATGTATATCGAAATAATGTAATGAATGATGTGTAAAATTCGCGCGAAGGTTAAGAAACAAACACATAAATAATTTTTATTCTATGAATCATTTTTAACAAGCTCGAGGCCCAGCAATTAAATAAACCGCAAAACTTCGTTCTATTGATATTTTAATTGTCGATATTTCGACCTCAATCTGAGGTCATCTTCAGGACTGTAAATATACAAACCCGATAACTTATTATTAACTTTAAATTATTACAAACATACATTAAACCGACTTACACTCTTGATTGTGCCTGGTGGACTGATTAGGCGTACAGAAATAAAAGTTAAACAAGTGAAATTTTAGGCATGTAGAATGGCAACAAGAAGAGAACTATAATAAACGCTATATTTTGGAAATGTTACACATTACGAACACCCCTAATGAGAGAAGGATCAACTTTAAAACGGACACAGACAATTGTGCACTGGTGTATCGCAAATTGGCGTTAAATCGGCAACAACAATCCTCAACGTGGGTGTTCGGTTCCGCCGTCCATAATCAACATTCGTTCCGTTTCCCCAACATACCTTCATAGAATAACAATAAAATGCTGTGCTTTTATATGTACATATACATATTGTCTTACTGCTAAATGTTCCGTGTATTGTTGTTTGTATGTTTTTTTGTTTACAATTACGGTATTTTTAATTGTTTACTTCTTATGTTATGTTCATTTGCCTAAAATTTCACTTGTTTAACTTTTATTTCTGTACGCCTAATCAGTCCACCAGGCACAATCAAGAGTGTAAGTTGTGTTTAATTTTTCATAATTTAAAATTCAAAGGCCAACAACAAAAACAAAATAATTTTTATTCTTTTAAATGAACAGTGAGTGGCATCGGAGATATACATACCTTATAGAGTATCCAGTTTGATGATTTTCCTAGAATACTTTGTATGATTGATCAGCTGAGTAATCAGCTCACAAAATTTCACGACTTTATATAACAAAACAATGAGAATGAACAATGAGAGATATACCGTATAGACTACGGACATTGATGCGTTTCTCAGTAGAAGTTTTATGATTGATTATAAAATAGCGCACAAAATTTAACGGGTTTGGTTGTCTAAATATAATTTTAAAGAAGAACTCATGTCTGAGCAATAAGTTGTATAGAAGCTATAAATTATAGTGATCTTGATTCAATTTGACTATTAAAAAAGGCGGGTAACCTTCTTGAAAAATTTAGGAAATCATGGTCTCTTAAACTTCTCTTGTTTGACACCTTATAACGCCGAGTCAAACCTGTTGATAAAGGAAATAAATCATTCTTAAGCCACTTTCCATATTGTAGTATTTAACTAATTCATTAAATCGAATTAAAATTAAACAAATGGCAACCCTCTTCCAAAATATATTCGAAATAAAGTTTTTTTTTTTAAACTCTGACACCTAAATTTTAATAATTCTTTTAGCGTATTTATTAAATTTAATTTTACTTCTTCAAAAGGTGTTCATATTTTATGTTGCTGATATATGCCTATATGTATTGATACATACATACATGATTTCATAATGTTTCATTGGCTTTAACCTTTTAAATAAATACAAACCTTTTCCATAATAGTTGAGGGATAATTCTTTATTAAACCCATCAGAATTACCATGTTAAATAATCTGGATTAGAGGGTTTGAAATTAAGCTTTCTAAAACTTATTTCGTTTGCCACCCATATTGTAATATTTCATTTAACTTATTGATGAAAATGCGTTTAACTTTTTAAGCAAGTTGCAGCTCGTTTCAACGATCCTATAAATTAAACTTTTTAATATCATAAACTAAGGAGGAAAAGAATTCAAAACAGCAATATACAATATTTAATTTAAATAAATCAACCTGTCCCAATAATGCAAAGAATGATGTGCGAAATTCGACCTTTTTATTTTCGACAGTTTTCTTCGAAATTCTTGGTTTTCTAATTAATTTTGTCGATGTTTTTAGTTTCGATATTTTAAATTTCGACATATCGTAACTCTTAAATTAACATGTGTCGTAAGTTTACACGGTTAGATGAGTGCCCACATAATAATAAAAAAATTGAAATAGGCTAATGGCCCTATTCGTAAAACAATAAAGTAGGTTTAAAGAGCTTTATAAAATGACGTTTTCATAAATTTTTCGGTTTATGAACCTTTTATAAAGTTACTTTATTTTTTATGAATAAGGCCATAAAGAATTAAAACTCAAGTTTCAAATATGTATATATTAAATATTTTTCCTCCAAATATTTTCAATGTAATTAAGTGCCCTTTTCTCAAGTAGCTTTTAAAATTTATCTGCTCTTCAAACACATTTTTTCATTTTCAGAACAAAATCTGTGTTTTAAGCATATCGACGTCTGCGTGGAAGATCGACCTCTCAGAAAATTTTTCAAGAACGCTCTATTTCAGAATTTGGTTCAAAAACGCCCTATATTAAAATATTTTCAATATAGGTATTTTCAGTTGAGATAGGGCATTTTTTAATAAAGAAGATGAAAAAGCAGAAACCTTTTTTCTTATACCATGCTCGGACCGACAACGAAAACACTTTGAAAACGAGTTTTGGGCTGAAAGCTGTTCACACCGGCTGTTAGTATTTTCGTTGACATTTCTTTCATCCTTTGTTTACAGTTTTGCTACAAAAACAAAATCAAAATCTTTGTCTTTCATTTTCTTATCATTAGCAACCTTTTTCTTTTGTTCATATTTTAATTTGGCCAGCCAATTGACAATAAATCCCAACAAGAGTATTAAAGATGATAAAATATGACTTCCAATTCGATAAATATATCTAAAATACTAGTGAAGACACCGATTGGAATGAGTGGAACTTGAGTTTTCAAGTAGTTTTCAGCGAAAACTAGTTTTCGTTTGACCGATTTTACATGGACGAAAACACAAGTTTTAGGTCGAAAACCAGTTATACCAACGAAAACATGTTTTCGATGTCGGAGCGAACATGGTATTAGGTTGTGTAATATGTTGTTATAATGATTGTCGGCTGACCAAAATTTTTCGTGTCCATTCTTTATTGTCATTATTAATTTACTCTTTTAATCTGGTAAATTTGAGGATAATTAATGAAAATAAATTTAAAATTAAGTAATTTGCGGACTTATATTATGTTAACATATAAATATACACGCCTATTGCGAGTGTCGACTAGTAGTAGATAAACGACTATAATTCGATTATCGATTATCCACGGTATTTTCGATGTCGTTTTCTTGTTCAATAAGTGAGTGTGAAATGTTTTAGTAGTTCATTTTTCTACAAACCAAACAGTTGTAGAAGGATGAACGACCAAAAACTGTTCAGTTGCTTATTGAACGGGAAATCCACATTCACAATACCATGGAAAAGCGGCAATCGAATAATAGTCGTTTATCTAATACTAGTCGACACTCGCAATAGGGGTGATGATTTCAATCAAAGCTCGTTTGTTAATTACCCCGTTTACATAGGCAAATCTTATATTTTTAGTCGTCAAATTTGTTGTGTGAGAATAACTACTCACAACTCAAGGAAAAGTAAAGTTTCTTCTCTGTGCCATTGTGATCACTTTTTTTGGCTATATTAAGCAATTTAAATATATCTTAACTAAATATTTTATTAAAAATTCCTTTACAGACCTATTTTCCTTGCTAGCGTCTATATTTGTTTACTTTCACATTTGACATTTCTCCTCTTCGCAAAAATAATCGATACGACTAGGTTGGACACCTAAAAGTTACCGGTTTAGTCTGAGATTATTTCATAATTACAGATTAACGAGCGACGAATTTTGTAATCTCATTTTCCGATTACTGATTAGGGAGTTAAGCTCGAAAATAAGGATAATCTCCTTATATGTATGTAAAGCTAGTATTATATTGGGCATACACTTGTGATCAGCTGATTAAGTCATCAACATTTTGACAAATTTTGGCTATTTTTCTTTTGTTTATTTAATGTTCATTATTTTTCCATAAGTCTAGCTCATTATATAATAAACACTATATAAATCGACATTTCAAACTTTGTGCAAAAATTATAAAAAATCTGCAAAGTTACAGCTAAATTTTCAACTTTTTATTCAGATTACTGCATTACCAATTTTTTCCATACAAAATATATTCGAAAATTTTTTTGTATGAAAAAAAAAATGTGGCATGCAGTCAGAAAATAA
>NW_023458693.1:20106-43159 GCF_013731165.1 Rhagoletis pomonella
TTTTTTTGTGAATTGGCGACTTAAATTCCAGTCGCCGGCATGCACCTTATCAGCTCCTCGAACTTGAATAGCTCTGCCGACAGGCCGTCAGCTCCAGTAAGTTTGTTATTTCTCGTCCGCATAATCGCTATTCGTACATCGTTATAGTCGGGTACTGGGACATCGGCTCCATCGTCATCGACTGGGGGCTCGGGTTCGTCTTCTCCACTACTTCAGTGTTGCTGCCATTCAATAGGGTCGAAAAGTGTTCCCATATATTTTTTTTTTTGGTATAATCAGGGCTATCACAGAATCCATCGTAGCTTCGATTTTCGTGAAATCTACGAAAGTGCTATCACAGAATCCGAATGGCTACGAACGTAAATTCGAGCGTTCATTAAATCCGTTTGTAATGAAGAATCGTACAGATACTCTACGACGAGTTTATGCTGTCGCAACAAAATTTAAGATCACTGAATCTTAAAAATAATGGAAAAAACCGCATTATTTTTAATAAATCTATATATTTGTGTAAACGTAGACGTAAAATGCCAATCCCATACATACATACATTCATCTGTTAGACGCTATTTAATGAATGAATATTTTTATGAAACGAGGAAATAATAGTTTAACAACAATTTATTGGGAAAATTAATGTTAGGAAATTAATAAAAAGAACGTATTTTTCTCTTTAAAAGAATAAAATTTGAACTAAAAAATTAAATTTATTTAAAAAAAAAAACAAACAAAAATTAAATAAAAAGAGAAAACAAAGCTCCGCTGCCCGACGACTCGGCCTCGAACTCGGATCTCTCAACTAGCAAGCTAGTGCTTTGCCCACTCAACAATTGCAATTTATGAGGCAGAGTTAGCAAAATGGCATACATAAATGTCTATTGTTGCTTTTGCACTACCTAATTTCGAATCAGCATTCGAAGCTGGCAACGATATTTTCGAGTTCACTCGGATTCAGTGATAGCATTTTTTCGTATTCGTAGCTGGTATTCGAATTCGTAGGTTTTCTACGATGGATTCCGTGATAGCCCTGAATATGTATTTATTTATTGAATCTTTCTTTCGAAACTAACAATAAGTTTTCAAATCTTACAAACTACCACTAATTTAAAATTTCTGCGGCAATGCTTAGAATTTTGCATTCTTTTTTTTTGCATATATATTTACTGCTGCTATTGCGGCTGTCGAAATGGACAAGATTTCGAACAGGCGGTTTGAAAGGACGAGTTCCAGAGCCGCACTACCAGGGCGGGTGCAAAGGACTAGTTTCCACACCGCGCCTTCGCTTCTCTATATTTAAGTAATTACAATCCAGTAGGCTGTGGTTCGGTCGGAGAAAAACAAGTTTCAGAGCCGCACTGATACTGGTGTTGGATAGTCGGTCTGAAAGGACGAGTTCCAGAGCCGCACTGCCAGGGCGGGTGGAAAGAACTAGTTTCCACGCCGCGCCTTCGCTTCTCTATATTTAAGTTATTACAATCCAGTAGGCTGTGTTCGGCCGGAAAGAACAACTGATACTGGGGTTGGGTAGTCGGTCTGAAAGGACGAGTTCCAGAGCCGACATTGATATTTTGCGGATATCCATATATGTTATATTGCTCATCATTTGACAATATCAGAAAATCCTTTCTTCTTAGTCTTCTTGCATATCTCGGGCTAAGAAGATCTCTCGCTAGTCGATTTGGATGGTTCATTAACCGTGCTGAGTAACTGGTGCTTAGCCCTATTTTGTCCTCATGTACCGTATTTACATTAAGATCTTTGTGGATATTCGTATTTTTTATGTACTACGGTGGTCCGCATATGGCGCGTAAAATTTTTGACTGCAGTCTTTGAAGTCTGTTCAAAATTTAATTGCACGCTGTGCCCCAAAGCCCGATTCCATATGCCCAACATGGCTTAATCAACATCTTTTTTTCTAGGCTTAATTTAGATTTGTGTCCAATAACCGATAGAAGGCTTGCTTGTTTTAGTTTCTCTTGAGAAATTTTGTTTTCTATATGCCTTTTCCAGGTAAGTCTTCCCATAATGTAAGTACGTTCTCAACATCGGTCCCTAGGTCGCCATGGTCTCTGATAAAAATTTCAGCCGTTTTCGTGTCGGCCAGCATTTCAAGCTCTTCGCTCTAACGTATTTCGGTTAGCACCGATAAAAGCCGTGCCATTGTCACTGTACAAATCGCGATATGGTCTTCGTCGACTAATGAAGCGGGTGAACGCATCAAGGAACGCCTGAGAAGAGAGGTCGTCCACCACTTCAAGACGAACAGCCTTTGTTGCCATGCAAATGAAAATGGCGAGGTAGGTTTTAACCATTGTGCGAGAGCGTTTTGTTCCCGTACGCAACATAAATGGACCACAATAGTCGATGCTGGAAGCAGCAAAGGGTCGTGCAGTGCTAATGCGCTGCCTAGGTAATGGTGCCATCTGTTGCATCAACAACGCTCCGCGATATCGACGACATCACAGAGCGGTGGATGCCTCCTTTGACGGCCTGGCGGGTTTTCAAAATCCAGAAGCGTTGTCTGAGAGTCTGAAGCATCATTTGCGCTCCCCCGTGAAGGGTTTGTTCGTGAACTTGTCGGATGAGTAGCGTAACTAGAGGACTGGATCTCGGCAAGAGAATCGGGAAACGCCGATCGTATGATAAGTCAGCTCTTTTAAAGCGTCCACCCACTCGCAACAGGTGCTTGTCATCAAGTAAAGGATTTAACGGCATAAGTCGGCTGGAATGTGCAATGCGTCTTCCACTCTTCAGCTGCTTGACCTCACTGCTGAACGCATCCTCTTGGTCCAGACGAATCAAAACGTCTAAGGCATTGTCAAATTCTCTTGCATATAACGCGCTTACGCAGATGTTGACGTGAACTAAGCCATCGCAGGATAATCGCCACTGTACCTAGAAGGCGTTGAATGGAACTGAAGCGCTCGGTGAGTAGTATGACCTTACCATCACGTTGTCGTGTTTCAATAGATCGCACAGCATTGATAACTGCAGTGCATGTAAAGGTGCGCTCTTCGGCACGTACTGTATTCGCTTCGTCCCCACGGAGAGGAATCGTTTTGTCTCTTACAGGGACGTTTTTCTCCAGCCAGCTTGGGCCCTGCCACCTAAGCGGATGCTCCAGCAGTTCGAGGGGTGATATGCCTCTACTCGCACAGTCAGCGGGGCTCTGTGCCGACCGGATATGATGCCATCTATCGCGGGAAGTGGGCTCCTGGATCTGACGTACTCGATTCGATATATATGGCTTAAGCGTTGTTGGGTTTTTCTTTAACCAACAAAGATCAATCGACGAATCCGACCACAAATAATAGGGAGCGTTCATTAAACCCAAAGCACTTCTTACAGCTTGTAGTGTTTCTGCCAACAAGAGCGCTGCCGAAAGCTCGAGACGTGGTATGGTAGATCTCTTGAGTGGAGCCACCTTAGTGTGCGCTGTAAGCAATGCGAGTTGTACTCAGCCGCCTGCGCCTATAGTTCTTATGTAAATCACTGCGGCGTAAGCTTGCGAACTAGCGTCGCAGAAGCCGTGTAAAGTCGTTTGCACTCCATGCGCTATGCCTAACCATCGATTCCCACGAACTTCGTTGAGTAACTCCAGCTTAGACCGATAGTTTATCCAATCGTCGCGAAGATCATCAGACAACGGTGCATGCCACGAAAGACCAGCGGACCACATTCGCTGTACCCTGGATGACCACCGGTGCTCCACCCACTCTAAATTTGGGGGTTACAGCGTGGTGGGGATTGTAGTAGCCGCTTGCGTGATCACCTACGTTATTTACGGGTTCCATATGGCTAAGACTGATGTACTCACACATGAACTTAATGTAATTATCTTTAAGCTCAGAATCACAAACGAGACGTCTTTCTAGGCGTTGAAATGAGCGAAGAGCGTGCGCATATGATTCGCCAAGTCTTGGTGCATCGCGGCGCAACGGCAGCTGCACCATGTAACGTCCATCACTAGTACGGGAGTGTGGGGATGCAAATATTCGACCACATTCATCATCATCGTCTGATGCATACGCGGGGACCTCCTCAAGCTTCCAAAAATTATGGACTAATTCTTCCAGCACCAGATCATCCTCGACTAGCCGTGCGCTGAGTACGAGCGATGAGTGTTCCATTTCACCCAAGGCGAGTGTGTTGAGCATAAGGTTCATCTGGTCTGCAACTGATGATGTCACCCTCCACGATTCTACCCCAGGCATCAGCTCCAACGAGACAGTCTATAGCTCCAGGTGTACCAAAATGAATATCGGCCATATCGAGGCCAGCCAGGTGTTGCCACTGGTTAATGTCTACACGCACAGCAGTAGTGTCCGATGTGATTGACGGGATAACCAAAGCGTTGATTTGGGTTTCAAATTTGAATGCAATGACTTGATGGTTACAATAACAATACCCGTAGTTCGAGTACTAATACTCGATCCAATCCCCTCTACATTCAATTCGTATTTGTGTATTTTTAATCTCAATGATTTGGCTAAGCGATCTTTAATAAAACTAACCTGCGAACCTGGATCGCACAAAATTGGAGCCAATCGTTGAACTGCTACCGCCCCATAGATGTATTCACTCGCGTTTGCTAACAGAATCGTAGGTCTGGCTTGGGCAACGCAGGTTATTGGCGATGTTAGTCACAAGTTTGGAGCAGGCTGGACAGCTTGCGGGGTAGCGTCGATGACATTTGTGCTAGACTGAGAGCTGGAAGCTGCTACTCGTGTTTGGCTCTCGCGGCAAAACAGCGTGTTATGCTTTCGACCGAAATTACGGCAACCACCAGAAGGACATTGTTTCGACGAATGTCCAGCCCTTAAGCAATTATAACAAAGCTTCGATTCCTTAACCGCCTCGAAACGTGCCCCTGGTGACATTGCTGCAAGCGTTGGACATCTCGTGATACGATGAATGCCATGGCAATGGGCACACTTCCCATCATCCGTGGAATCCACGTTAGACTTTACTGTTCGCGGCGATCGCACCGACTCAATGGATTATTCGTGGCATAGGCTATGTGCTCTTTTTTCTAGGAATTCCAGCAAATCTTCCAACAGCGGCATCTCATGTGAAGAACAACGCATAGACCAGTCGCGTTTCGTAATAGTAGGTATCTTGGAGACAACGATGGGAAGTGCCAATGCATCCCATTTATCTACCGGCACCTCCATAACCCGCAACGCGCGTAGCGACTCGTGAACCATGTCCACAATGGCAAGCAAAGACTTGGCCGATTCTTCTGTCGACAATTTAAAGTTAAGGAACCGCGTCACATGGATTTCTGCGAGTTGCTTTTTGTTATCATAACGGTCCTTTAACGCGCACCAAACCTCCTCGTAGCCACCCGAATAAACACCACCTGTGAATGGGACCTCCTTTGAATTGACGGATTGCCGAAGCTTCCCTAATTTGAACGCTGGATAGGAGGACTTGTGTACGAGAGTCTCAAATGCGTCCTTAAACGCAAGCCAACTACAAACATCTTCCCATTGAATACCGGAATCACCAGCGGGTCAATTTTCAGGTCGACCGAACGCCTATCCAACAGAGCGCTATGAGTGTTGAGCACGTGGCCGGTTGAGGCCGCAGCCGGAACCGATTTTGTGTTTGCTATCAGACGATTGAGGCGACAGCAAGCGTCGTCATATAACGCCTCAATTGTTTCCCATAAGGCGTCATGCGGTGCAATCTCATCCTTGGTAGCATGGCCTACAAGATGATCGTGATTAATAGTGAATCGCTAAAATTGCGTTCCCAGCGATTTAAGATCGTGCTCCAGTTGAAATACGTCGTGGGTTTCGCAGTTGGCTTCACACACCCGCGCATGTATGCGCTTGATTCCATTGACGGCCGCTGAACGCCAGTTTAATTCCGCCATGTTCACCAAAATGGAACAAAAACCAATATATACATATGTTGTCCTCACAGGAGGCACCAAAAAATGTTACAAATGATGTTACCAAGATAATCCTTTATTGAAAAAGAAAGACTTGTACAGTTGAATTTCGCCATTTGTACCTTGAGAAAAACAAGTAAAATGTACTATGAAAGGAAATGTCAAATAATCAAGACTCGAAAGTCGAGGCTCGAAGCAAATGAATGCAAGTGAATAGAAAACAAGGTTGCATTAATTCTTAAGTACTTAAGTGACTTAATCATATTAAACAGTTCGGTTAATATTTTTTTTGAAAGCATTTTTAACGAGAAGAAAACATGCATTTTATGCCGAACGTATTTTTTATTTTAGCATCAGCGCCACCAGCGGCTCCATTTTTGCAAATCTATGTCTTATTACGTTTCAACTAACATGCCAAATGTGAAACAAATCAGAGCATAAATACAAATCCTGTACAAAAATTTTTGTAACGTATTAAAAAGTTTTAATGCAGATCGTTAGATGTACCATTATAAAATTTAAATTTCTAGTACTGGGTTTTAATTTGACGGTTTTATTCGCGTTGAAAGCGGCTGCTCACATGTTGCACAAATTCGTTGAAAACACGACATTTTCAAGATCAAAAATCAAATTAAAATTAAAGATGAGTAAGGCTTCCTCAAGTGGGCACCGTATTTACCAACATAAATATTTTTCAATGATATTCAGGCAGCGCCAAGTTTCGTAGTCGAACAGTACACTGTGTAATTTTTGTTACAAAATTCCAAATAGTTTTTTTTAATCAACAATTGAAAATTTTTGCAGTGTTTTGGAAATTTTTATTTTTCTTTGAAAGTAAATGTCCGAATGAAAAAATTTGTTGGGTGCAAATTTAAGAAACATTAAACTATACAATGAAATTATTTGTGCTACAAAAATATTTTTTTGGTTTGCTTTTCAATCATTTTTTATGAAAAATTGAAATTTTAAGCAATTTCTGCGCCTCGTGGACGAAAATTTTTAACAACAACTTATGTAATAAACATTTCGGCATTTATCTATGAAAAAATGCGTGCATTTCGATATAGTTGGGTCGGAATGAATTTTTATTTGCCAGCGTGCGCGCCCGACTCCCGCGGGCATGCGAAATTCGAGCATGAGAAATAAAAGTGGAACGATTCAAACGTGCGTTTCTTTCTTGCGCAAGAAGTCAACACGGATTGCGCGCGATCCAGCCACGCGATTCGGGCACGCACGCTGGCAAATAAAAATTCTCTCCGACCCAACTATATCGAAATGCACGCATTTTTTTCATAGATAAATGCAGAAATGTTTATTACATAAGTTGTTGTTAAAAATTTTCGTCCGCGAGGCGCTGAAATTGCTTAAAAGTTCAATTTTTCATAAAAAATTATTGAAAAGCAAACAAAAAAATATTTTGTAACACAAATAATTTCATTGCATAGTTTAATGTTTCTTAAATCTGCACCCAAAAAATTTTAAAATTTATTAAGAAAAAAACTATTTGGAATTTTGCAACAAAAATTACATAGTGTACTGTTCGAATAAATCACTCGGCGCTGCCTGAATATCATTGAAAAATATGAATGTTGGTAAATTCGGTGCCTACTTGAGGAAGCCTTGCCCAGATACCAAAAAGTACTTATTTTTCTCCCATAAATATAGCTGTAAAAGTAACGAAAATTTCGATACCCGTATGTATTCCTTACTACTCCAATCAACACCCGTATCTTTCGTATCGTTACTTTACTCTTTACTTTTGATGTAAGCACTTGTACCTCACACGAATCATCGCAACGAATATTGCAGCGTACGGAAATGTTCATTCGTACATATGCATGCATGTACGTACCAGGGTTGTTGCGAATATTCGCTTTCGCATTCGTAACCGCGGAGCTTCCGCATTAATTTTAACATTCGCATTCGCAATAATCAATGCGGAGCTTTTGCGAATGCTAATGTTGTGCAAGTGCACCGATAAAACGTATACCTATATGGCAAACAAAACGACAAATTGTAGCCAATATTTTTGCCTGTGGTCGTGGGAATATTTGTGTAACAAAACTTTATCAACTCTGATAAAAATGTCTTTAAACATATTATTTCTTTAGCTAGCCGAGCTATCAATACCTGACCTTTGACGTACATCAAAGAGAACATAGCCTTTTTACCAATTTTTTTGTGTGCTTTAAATACCTGTATTGGTTTCTTTCTTTATTATGGTTTTGTTGGATCAATCTTAAAAAAACTACTTGACAAAAAATAAGAAAATGTGTACTGTAATTCCTAACCACATTTTCGTGATTTGCTTTTGATGTTACATATATTCGTTTCAATAATTTCAAATGGGGCTCTTTAAGGAATTTATTTTTAGAAAAATTTTAAAAACAGTAATTTTGTTTACTTGTCGGGCAATATACTTTTCATAGAGACATACATTGACCAAAAACTGCGGTGGTAAAACTGCCCCTTCTTTGCTATTTAAAGTCAAAGAGTAAGCTCCTTCAATACTGATTTCCAGCAGAAATGGTCAAGGTCTGGCTAGAAAGAGAATCGATGCTCAAATAATAAAAAAACTATGGGTTTGACCTTTAATAAAATAAGAATAACGTAACTATCTCGGATTCAAATGCTTATAACAAAGCAGGGTGCTGTTTTAAAAAAATAACAATATTCTGATCCGATTCGGCTGGCAGTCACGACTTTGAAAACAGAATTTTGTTCAACATTTTCATTCCTGGAAAATAATAATTTATTTTCCACAGCTCGCTATAAGTACAAATTTTTCAAACCAGCCGCGGAATAAAGTATTAAAAATGAATTACAGAAACTGGATCCGAAAAACGCTGATGAAGCTACAGATTCCCCAAATTCTGAAATAGCCAAAGGAATGAGAATGAAGAATTCTTTTTAAAAAGCTTTATGACGATTTCGTTTCTTCGAAAAAATCTTGCCCTTCCCCGGCGCAAAGTGTGTTTGTTACACACAACCCTGTAAAAAGCGTATTTTTGCCTTCTTGTCCTTGTCTAGCTCACCCATTTCATAATATTGCTGTTTTAAACAACCATCTTATTTTCAGGGCAACCATCTTCCATGACAAAGCATCACAGGGCATGGAATGTGATTTTTGCCTTACAGTAATGTAACATTTTAAGAAACGAACACAAAATTTCCTCACCCTTTGCCTTTCATTTAGAATCGAACACAAAAAGAGACGGGCAATGAAAAGGCGAAATTTTTTTTGGTAGAAACGAAATCACCATTACAAAAACCTGACACATCTGGTTTGGCTTGTAAGCGCTGTTTAAACAACGATCTCGCCATTATGCTAAATTCTAATTGTTTCTTAAAAATACTTGACATCCGCATTCGCATCCGCATCCGCGGATGTTAGCTGTTAGATATTCGCATCCGCATTCGCATCCGCGGATGTCTAAAATTCCACATTCGCAACAACCCTAGTACGTACATATACACGCTTTAACACAGCTTTTTTAGCATCGATACGAACAACAGTTTCGTTCCCGCACAATATGTTGCGTTGAATTGATTCACGTTAATGGTGCATATACGGAACATGCGAGTAACGAGATTATTATGTGAGTAACGATTCGGTACTTCGAGTCAGGGATTGTACCCGTTACTCAGTAACGAATACATACAGTTTGCCACAGCTCTACCAATAAACCATTGGATTAATTTCTTCTGCATAAATTAAAGGAGTAAATTAATTAGTAAAAAAAATATCACTTCACACTAGCTTAAGTATTTATCTTTACCTCAATTGGAAAAAAATCGGCTTATCTGAAGAAAATCATTTTTATATCATGCTTTAGACTTTACAGTTGTTTTAAAGGTCAAGGCGAATCTTATAGCGTTTTTTTTTTTTCTCGAAATAATGTTGCATTTACTCTAACCTGCTCCAAAGCTGTCAAGTTTTCGTCTTCTTTTCTCAGCATCTTAACTCGAATAACTCCAGCGTGACCATATGGTTACGCAAGCAGTAGGCATTGTATTTTTCGAAAAAATAACGTCAAACTGAACGAAATATTTTTCACTAGTATTTTTCATTTAATAACACGTCATCGAAGGTAACTAAATACGTTTTTAATTTATAATTTTCTCACACCACATACACATTCACGCCACGCCCCCTTTTTCAATAACTCCCATTTTTTCCATGAGTTTGGCGTTGAGAGATATATACTGTATACTAAGTTGCAGCACTCTACGATGAATACTTCCATAGATATGTTGTGTGAAAACTTTAGTTTGTATGGGAGGTGCCACGCCCCTTGATATATCGAAATTATTCTTCTTCTATTATCATCCTTTGAGGGTCTAGAGTCGATGTCCAAAATTTCAAAAATATCGGTACAGCTGTTCTCGAGTTTTTCGATTAGAAAAAAAACGGCTTTCAAAATATATATCAGTATAGATGGCAAATTAAAAATATTTTTTTATTAAATGTTTCCTATGGAAAAATATTTATGAATAGTTTTTTTAAATAATTGCAGGCATTTGAAATTAATTTCAAGTATTTTCAAAAAAAGTGGAAGCATTCAAACGTGAAATTTTTTTTTCTTTCATTTTTCAACATAAATAAATAAAAAACCAGGGCTGTTTTAAAAAATCGCCACAGACAGATCGACACGAAATTTAATCATCTTTTATTTAAAAAAAAATAAATTTGAAATCGGTTCATATTTGGACTCTCAAAATTGATTTGTCCACAGCAACCTTTTTTGCCCCACTCTGCGGCGCTAGAAGGACTGTATGAGTGTAATTTTTAACCGGGTTCAAATAAAAGGAGGAGGTTATCAGTTCGTCGAAATATTTTTTTTTTATGTCTAACTTTTACGAATATCTTTGGACCACATTCTTTTTTTATCGGAAAGGTGATTTCATACTATTTTGGTTTAGATTCGATCATGGGATCATGAAGAAATTAACGGAACTCCTAAATTTTTAAATTAGAATTGAGCCGGTTGTGTTTTTGTGTTATTCGTTTTAATTTTTCTTTAAATATCTTTAGTTTCATGATCCTGAAGAGATAGTTTTATTTTCTTCTAATAAAAATAATAGTTAAAAAAAGACAGTCAAAACCTGGCCTCAAGTAATTTCAAGTCGCCGAGTATATTTCTAAAATGACGTATTGGCACAACTTCTAGTGCATTTGTGCCGTGAGAATCACTTCAATCACTAGCACACTACTTTTACTGTTACTGTATGTAAACTGTGTACTTCCAAGTAGATCTAGTAAGATATTTAGTTTTTGTATTGCAAAATTCTGAACAAATAATAGGTATACATTTTCTAACCCAATTTTCTTTTTATTGTATTTATCTCATCGATTCGCCACGGAACTTGGCACATAGTGCTTGAAGGTTTCGGCGGTGTACCACCAATTCGACCATTGGAGACGCTACACAATGCACTTTCGCTAAAGCAGCTTGATCAATTTCTACATAAAATGACTACTTCGCCACTATTCAAGACGCCAGCATCATCGCCGCCAAAACATCCATCAACACCCCAACAGAACATAGTACAAGGTGCATTGCAGTCAATGTACTCGTTGGATGCGATTACAAGTTTTATGTCCGGTGAAAGTGACAGCGAGTGTCATTGCCAGGAAATGGCGGACGGACAAGGGCAACCGATCCTAGAGTCAACTTTGAGAAACGCAGTGTGTTTGCATCAACCACCACCATCAGCCGCAGCATTGATAAATGCCCCACAGGAGACGGTGGCATCAGCAGCTCCAAGCAATGCAAATGCGCCACAATCAGCTCAACCAAATGTGGGAAGTAAGTCCGAGGGATTATAGTTATCGAAATATTTTAATTGCGATTGCTGTAGTGAGCTTATTTTATTGGTGTTGTTGAAAGCTCTTTTCACTTTTGCTATTCGCAAAACACCACAAAAAGATTTGTATGCAAAATTATAATTTTAAATTAAACTATCTACATACTTAAAGCTCAGTTAGTCTAGACTTAATTTCCGTAACTTAACTTAACTTAATATTTTGGCCAACCTGTTATATGAGAAATTGTGTTTGCGGTTAGTTAAAACTTAACTTACTGTAAGAAACTTAAGAACCTGTAGATTTTAGGTTCCTTAGTTACGGTCTTACGGAAATTGAGAGCGGTGAGAGAATCAGGCTTGCCAGACTCTCGTTTTTGTATTTCTTAAAAATAAATGAAAGCAAAAATTTTTGTTTGCATGATTTTTTTTTGATGTGGCATTTTATTCGGCGAACTGTTATACAGCTGAAAGAGAAAATACAAAAACAAAATATTTCCGCTCTTGGCTTAAGTTGACGTGTAGAGTAATCATTGATGATTTCTTACGGTAAGTTAATTTGAGTTAAGTCTAGACTAACTGAGCTTTTACATATGTACATATCTTTTCTGTAACTTTAAGTAATTTTTCAATATGTATTTATAGATTCATTTACATGTACATACATACATATATTTTGTGTATTCTTTGAGTCTACATATTGTTATGCGAACACAAAAACATTCTCTTGAAGCATGATTCAATAACAAAAGGTTTGCTCAGAAAACAGTTTTCTCGCTCCCTCTTGACAAAATAGGCTCCTTTAGTGTGTGGGTGCGTGTGTGTGTGCAACCTTTGGTAAGGGAGTTAAGGGAGTGTCAAAACTCTTAATGTCACTAGTGAGCAAACCTTTAATTAATCAATCATGCTTTTGAAGCACAGCGTTTTCTATTTTTTTTTTATAATTTTGCTTGAATGTAATTAGCACTTCCAGTTATATTTATATATTTTCTTCTCGTAATTTCAACATATTTTGATATAAAAAACAATTACGCTTCCACATAGATTTTCCACGACTACAACTTTTTGTGTGTATGAAATTATTGTATGTAAAGTAAATCGTAAATAGACAAGCCTCTGTGGAGGATTTAACATGCAGTTAAACATTATTTTGTACTGTCGACAAATTTAGCTTAAATATTGCCTCAGTTTTTATTCGGACTGAAAAATACAGGTGGACATCTTACTTTATAAGAAAGTTTAAAACAGCTTTAGTCAAAAAGCGGATGTAATTACCCCATCACTTTGAAAGCGTCAGAAAAATGTGCCCTTGACACACTAAAACCCGCTTTTAAAGTGCTATATTCTTTTGTATGGAGTCTAGTATGCATATATTTTTGTGGAACTACCACTGCGTATGAAGTAAAATCCTCCTAAATTTTGCATTTTGTATACCACGCCAAGAAGAAATATAGGCTAATAAAGAAACGGCAACAATACCATTAGGTTCTCAAATCATACTTTCAATACGCAAACATATATATACATATACAGGGGACAATAAATAACATGTACTAACGTTTTCTATCATAAATTTTTTAAACGGAAACAATTCATAAAAAAACTATAAATGACAGTAACATGGATATTTATTAGCAACATATACTACGTTTATACGTAAGCTATTTGCAAATAAAAATAATTTGCAAATACCTAACTCACTGTTTATTCGATGGTGAAAAATTCTTTTTTAATATTGCCTTATTATAAAAAGGCAATAATATGACAATCGAAAAAGAAAATAAAGTTAAAAAATGGCAACGTCTTGATTATAAAAAGGCAATGAGATGATCATCGAAAAATTAACCTAAGAATGGCGGCGTCTTGCGCTTATTTGCAAATAGTACCACTAATCAATACTTATTTACGTGATTTAGTTATTTGCAAATAAAAAATTAACTCAGCGTTTATACGGCAAATTTTACCATTTTGCAAATTGTTATTTGCAAATATTACGTGCGTATAAACGTAGTAATAGTCAGCCAGTTTCAAAGTGGCCCTCCTTGGCGGCGATACAGAAATACAAACGTGGTTTAAAATTTTCGACGATGGGCCGCAGGTTTTCTGAAGACAATTGGTCCCATTCCCGGCGCAGCAATGGCTTCAGTGCCTCCAAATTGTTGCGGCGCTTAGCACATGCTCTGGCCTCTAAAATCGACCACAACCTGTAGTCCATTGGGTTAAGATCCGGCGTGTGGCTATTCCACAGACGAGATGAAGTCTGGAAAATGGGTTCTGCACCAGTTCTGTGTGATTCTTGATGATATTGAGATTCTTGGTCGTGTTGACTGAGCGGTTTTGTCCTCTTCTGGAACGGTCGCCTTCAAACGAACCATTTTACATTGACGCTTTCCTTGACGATATCGGCAACTACCACATACATGTTAGTAGTAAAGCACGAAAGACGCCGAACGTTCTAGACGGCATGGAAATTTAAGGTGACTACATCCGAAACAATTGAAATTTCGTTTTAGTGCTCGATATTTAAGAAGACCGATCATAGTCTACATACATATGGGTGTTTCCATACAGCCGTACGCGACATTCGTACGCTTATGGAGTAACGTAAATCTATCAAAAATAGAAGTTACAGAAAAAAGAGATTACGGTTATGTTGCAACCAAAGGGTACTATGTTTGAGAAAAAAATATGCAGTCTCGAAACTTTGGTGTGGAAAATATCCGTTCAAAACCAGGTGATAACGTACGCGACAAAAAAGAAGTAGTTTTATATACATATATGCGAAAGTCTGCGAATCATGAGAGTTTTTCTTTTCTTTAAAAATTCCTAAACTAAGCTAAATAATGTACCTTTACAATCCTTCCATTTTTTGATAGAAATTATCTCTGGTTAGTTTTTATTTAAAAAAATTATAATAACGTACGCGACAGATTTTTCCCCCATACAATATTTTTACTAGTAACACATACTAAATTAAATTTTTTCAGTTCTTCTCTCCACCGTTTCGCGTTTTCAAAACCTTTTTCCGCCATCTGAATACGAAACTTAAAGTTATAAAGCCGTTTGAATTCATTTGCTTGCATTTTCGGTTTACATTTTCATGGAAACACGCATACATGCGAAAGTCTGCGAATCATGGGAGTTTTTCTTTTCTTTAAAAATTCCTAAACTAAGCTAAATAATGTACCTTTACAATCCTTTCATATTTTAAGAGAAATTATCTCTGGCTAGTTTTATATTAAAAAAAACAATAACGTACGCGACAATTTTTCTCGTAAGTAATAAAATGTATTTATTGAGAACACTTCTCGCCACCGTTTCATTGTTTTACAACTATTCTAAATAATTTAAATGGAAAATTTGCAATTAACATTGGTTTTGATGTATTTGATTGAAATTTTCGTACTTACAATAACGTATGCGACAAACTTTAAAGGGTAATAAAATATATTTTTACTTCGGTTGGAAAGAAAATTTTACTGTATATCTTTAACTAGAAGAATTCTCGCTTAAGAATTGTAATCTGCATTACCTGCGACTGCCAATATACAAATGACATAGACAAACAATGTTTTTGCATAACGTACGCGACATTAGAGTACTATCAGAAGCAAATCAAAAAATTACCGTTATTCGAGCTCTAACTTCTCCTTTTTCTCATTTTTATAGTTAGTTGTTATTGCAAATTAGATTTTAAGATGTAATTGTAATGTTTCAAATCTCTTAATTTAGTTAATAGGAAAGAGAAAATAGTTCATTTCATTAGAGAAAACTGAGTCGAAGAGACATTCAGTTTTACTCTTCCATTTTTGAGTTTTAAAATTCCAATAAGCTGAAATACTTCTATAATATAAAAATTCGAGTATTTTTCTCTTATTAATTCGTCTTAAAAACCCTTTTCAGTTGTTTTTATTTTTTCAGTCCTGGTTGACATTTTCATGGAAACACCCATATGCATATTACATGGTTCATTGTATGTGTCTGTATTTATTTTGGATGAGCACTTAGTTGTGACAAAGATATTGACCAAACGTGTGTCGTCTTTACAATTACTTACAATCTCAATAGTGTGACAGTTTAAAAGGCCTGGCATTGTTTAACTGCCATCCGTATGAGGTTTTTGCGACGTTTCATATCCAAATCCGAAGCACGGATCCACAACAACACACTCGAGGGCAAGCAGCAATCGCAACAGCATGGTTTTCGAAATGAATCAGTAATGAAGAAGTTAGATGTGAATCTGTTGGATAACAAGGTTATGGTGAATGTGTTTTTTTTTTGGGATGCACGGGGCATAACCCACACCGATTACTTTTAAAAGGGAAAAACGACTTTTTATCACCGCAAAAATATTCTAGCGTTTTGAGGGATGTATTTTATGTTTTTTGTAAACAAAAATTTCCAGGTTTTCTCTATAAGACAGCACTGTTAAACACGTTTTTTGTACATAGTACGGAATGCTTTCTTTCTGCATATATGTATGTATTTAGCGACTTTGCTCGAATGCATTTTCAGTTGCAAGTACAAAAGCCAATGAAAAAATTTCATTAAAAACACTAACTAATATTGTAAAATAAATGAATGGTACAACCTCAAAAAATCATTGCAAGTCTGGAGCCAGCAATCGAGTGTCGCCAGCAGTACTGAACCCTCATCCCCAGCCATTTCGGAAAGTTATTCGCATGAAATACCCAGTGCCGATTTGTCGATTAGTGTAACCAGCGCTGAGGGGTCAGTATGAATTTATGAGTATACATAAATACAAATATCGATGTCTAAATGTTGAAGCTCACGCTATGCTTTCTTGAATTTCTATAATTTTTCTTCATATTCATATTTTGTTCTTTTAATTATTTTGAAAAAATGTAATTATTTGAACCGGCTGAATTGTAAAAAAATTTGCACTTTTTGTAAAAAATAAATGGTAAAATAAAAAAACAAAAAGTAGCGTTAACATAATGCCCGTAGCAGAGGAGCTTGCCAGATTTTTTCCACAACTCGAGGACGAAGATTTGAATGCGGTATCCGTGTACACTCCTATGAATGCAGACGCTTTGGACATAGATGCTGATGGCGTATTTACCTTTGGAGGCGGCAGTAGTCGTGGTGATGTGAGCGCTTGCCTTACACCGGTCAGCTTTGGTATGGACATAAGCATGATTGCGAACAAAGGATCGATGACACTTTCCGTTGATGTGAGTAAACCCAAACTTTATCCAATTGAATCCATTTTCTTTAGAAAAACCATTAAATTTTAAGCTCTAAACGGTTCTTTCAGGAGCCAAAAGCCCTTCCAAAAGGTCTTGCTGAGAGTCAAGACCCTTCCATTCCGCACTACTTTCTGCTTTCTTTTTTGTGTGGAGTGGCACACATTGAAAGGCTTCTGCTTTGGCTACCCATAGAAGAGCTTCCAGAAGGACTTTTGTAAGACTTACTTCAGAGGCCTTTTTAGGAGTTCGGCTATAGTTACTTCTCTAATTCATAAAAACCATACTTCTTTACGGTGTTTATTAAAGGTTCATATCAAATAGGTTTTATGGAAACAAAAAATGCATATTGAAATCGATCTGTATTGCTAAATAATATAAAGTAAATTGTAAATAGAAACGCCATTTTTTTAACGCTTCATGGGCAAGCCTTTTAGAATGGCTTCACTTGAGAAGGCCTACCTTAATTACATATCTTATGGGCATCTAAGGCTTTCATTAAATAGTGAATAAAAAGGGCTTATATGTATTCCATACCTCTTAAATACAGTTTTTTCAAAAAATACGTTCTTACATGTATTAGGATCAACCTCTAACAATAGATTTGCAAAGCTATAAGCTTTCAATTTAAATGCGAGGTGAAGTCACTGCATGCACAATTAATCCATCGTAGAATCCTTTAACTGATTTATTAACTTTATAAATTAGTTTTGAATTTCCTTCTTTTATCTTATTCTCAAACTTAGGGCTTCGAAGATGAAGATGAAACTACGCTCTCAGCCGCTACAACGCCATCTTTACCGATGGATGATCCCAAACTTGAAGCATGCTATTGTTGCCCTACTCATGCCGAAATGGCTGAACCCCCCGATGTCGAGGATACAGTTGGTGCACTCCCGAAATCACTTGAAATATCAGTTACGAAAATTATAAGTTCTTCGCCAGAATCAAATTTATTTGGTGAGCCCACATCTTTGCCACCACTTCCGCTCTGTGGCGATTTCACCCAGCGTCGTGGTGCGCGCAAAGCAACAGATCCCATTTCTCCAAAAATTAAGAAACAAATAAGTCTCTTCGAGGGCGGCGACTATGAACGCCAAAAGGAGTACTCCAATTTACATGCATCCATTAACATCCCCTCTGCTTCCATCCTAAAACAGGATGCTCGTTTGCGCAAGTTTGAAACTCTTACACAATCCACTTCTAATTCGAATTTCCCATTTGCAAGTAATACACTTAAACGAATGCCACACAATGCTTCAGAATTGGACGATGTCAGTCACACACAGTCTTGCATCAATCTAAAAAGTTCGGTGTGTGAGGGCTCGCCTTCTGCGTCGGTCACAGGATCACCACTGCATAAAGCAGCACCGATCTCCATTGTCTCGCAGCCCACTCCTGGTGTTACAACAACAGCGGCGGCGGCAGCTCGCAGTTCTACTGTTGGTTTAGATCATGGTGCTAGTGGTCTACCTCGCCCTGGTGCTTTGATTGTTAAGGAACGTTTCATAGAGCCACCGAAACGGATTCCGCGAGACTTCCATAACAAAACGCAATCCATGGATGCTGAATTTTTGTTCAACGAATTTCTTTTAGTTCCAGCGCGTTCGCCAACTCATGTACCTCTGTCTCCCGATGGCGGCAGCCATACAAGTAGTGCAAGTACGTCTCCGTCATCGCGCCCAAATTCGCGATTTATGACGGCCAAGATATTGGATGATGTGGCCACATTTCAGCGTAAGTAAGTAACATTGGCCTCAAGTAGATATTTAACTATTACTTAATGTTTTACTTGGAATTTCGTAAATGTGAAACCAAACATGTATGTAACTCAAATCACTAAAGAAATATGTACCTTCCAACTTTTATTAAAAATAAAATGTTTATTTTTTCTTATGCATACAGATAAACTATATAAATTACTTGAAAGCTAATAAAGTTTAATAAGTTATATTTGCGAACTTCACGAGGAGCACTTTTGATTAAAAAAAATTTGTGACTATCGAGGTAAGTAAATAACTGTGAATGGAAGGTTGTAGCGTTTAAAAAGATGCTCGAAGACTTCACATCTTCCTATAAATTCGAAGACAATCTCGGAATATTTAGAGGGGGACTAAAGTGTCTCTTTATAAAAAAATAAATAAAATAATAATTGGAACAAGTTAAAGTAAAGCTATTCTGCTCTTAGACCATTAAGGGCCGGTTGTTCAATGCCTGATTAGCAAAAATCGGAGGTAGAACCTCCGGTTAAATACAACGACTGATTTATCGATCACATGTTATATGCATGATGTCGAAATCGTGGATAATGATGTTTAACCGGCAAGTAGTGATAACCAGACATTGAACAACCGGCCCTAAGTCTGGTACTTGGGGTCGAAATGATTCTCTAACGGATAAAAAGTACCGTCTTGTTCAGAAAATTATACTAATTAAAATAACGAAATGTCCTAAGGAAATTATAATTTTTTTGATATTTGTAAGTACCAGAATAAGAAGGGATAGACACATGAACATGTATACTTATATGATCAGAATATCGAGCTGTCGGCCAGTCTGTATGTCTGTATAATGTATTAATCATTTGTCGGACCCGGAAAATCGAACCCCTATAACATATAGCTCCCACAGAACCGATTGTTTAGATGTGAGATTTTTCGTCATAACTCTTTTCAATCATTTTCAACAGAATACTTACCACCCTGCCCACCTTTAGTTCATAGGCTTCACATTTTTAATGCATCAAATCTTGAAGCAGAAATATTTCAAAGTGTATGAACTAAAAGTGGACAGGGGTACAGTGAAAATGACAAAGATCGGGTCACTATAACATATAGCTCCCATACAACTGATTGTTCGGTTATGAGATTTTCCTCCATTTATGCAGCTAGGAACACGCAATTTCGCTCTATTTTTTCGGGTTACTATAATCTGTTCTGGTTGTTCAGATATAGAAACATGAAATTTCAAACTTTTCACTCATTACTAGGGATGTGAGATTAATCAAATAATCGAACAGGTGATTAATCGAAAGCCGATAAATTAATTAATCAAAGAATAATAATTTTTGATTAATCGAAATGATTAATTTTCCGATTAATTACATACTGATTAATCAGAATCTAATTAATTTGATTAATCGCAAACTGATTAAACATAACCTGATTAACCTGGAATCTGATAATTGCTGTTACATATGTATGTATACAAAAATTAGAAAATAATTAATACATACAGTGCCGGACAAAAGTATTGGCACAGAGAATTTTTCGCATTATATGCAGAGTTTTTTATTCTAATTTATTTTCAACATTTTTTAATAAAAATAAAATTGCCAAAAACCAACGCGCTTTTTTAACACCTTCAAGCTTGCACTTTGTCGTACTAAAATTAGATGGGCTATAAAACCGCAAACTTAGATTTTTTTTTAATCTGTTTGAGTTTTGCACAAAGTTTAGAGATTTAGTTTTTATGTCTTTTATGCTCAAAAAATTCTAAAAAATCTGATTGAAAAGTTGAAAGTTTTGATTAAAATTTGCTGAATTTTCGCGAGTTTTGCACAAAGTTTAGGAATTATATTTGTATGTTTTTTTTTTGTTGAATGAACCATATTTTTATACAAAATTGGCGGAAAAATATTAGAATAAAAATTGTTGCATATATTGTGAAAAATTTGCTGTGCCAATACTTTGTTCCGGCAGTGTATGTATTTTTCATTTTAATGAGCTACATACATATGTACATATTTACGTAGTTTGTACTAAATAGTACGTACTTGTTTGGCATTTTATATTTATTAATGTGCATACGAACTAGGGATGTTTCGAATGTTATATTTTTCACATTCGCGATTGCGAACGCGATTGTTAGGAATAACATTAAAAAAGCTATGATATACTTAAGTCATCGTTTTTATTACTTAAAAATTTTGTAAATTATTAGAACATTGAACGAGTGCTTAACCTATACAGTGCTTAACCTATACAGTGCTCAATGGTCTGGCGACTATCATCTGCTGACCAAAAGTCGAGAAGTAACGAAATTGATTTGAAACTTAGTGTTTGGGGGTTTTTGAGGTCGATGATTTCGAATATAATGTCAGATTTTCGAAATTCAAAAAGGCGGATCCAGTATGGCGACCAAGTTTTATAACTTTTTCCTTTTCAGCATAAACTCATATAAATTGAGAGTTTTCGAGGGCGCTGATTTCGAATCTGATAGCAGAATTTTTAAATTCAAAATGGCGGATCCAATATGGCTACCAAATTTTATATTTTTTTTTTACCAAAGACATATGTAAGGGGGGTTTTCGAATTCTATGATTTAAAATCTGAGGTCCGATTTTTTTAAATAAAATGGCGGATCCAATATGGCGATATCGGAAAAAATTTTAGTTTAAAAAATTTGTTTAGTTTTTGCTATATATTTTTTTCTAATCACAGCTGCTTATATTTGTATTTATTTGAAAGGACACTAGCACAACAAGTATTTACTAATATTAGGCTAGATATAAAGTTGAAAAAATAACGTAACGTACAAGTTTAAACAAAAAAAGAATTCAGAAATTCATTTTTCACCTACGTACTTGCATATCATTATTGCTATTTCCTTGATTTATTTGTTATATTTTTCTGAAAATTAAGAAAATTTTCGACAAGTCAAGAAACATCGGCAGGCGACTAACAGTTGAAAAACGGAAAGAAGAAAGACAGACTAGCTTAAACGCAGTTTCTGACGGGGCACGGCTGTTTTAGAGAATATCTGAACAAGTGCGGACACGATAACGGGACAGAGTGTTCTTTCTGCGGTAGTAGCGGTGAAAACGTGCAACACATTTTCTTTTTCTGCTCGAAGTATGACGCCGACAGAGCTAGAAAAACTTATAAACGCCAGAAAACATTGCGCGCCAAGCGTGGTCCGCTATATTCCTTCAGGAACTGATAATAGAAGACTGAACGAGAGGTAGCCCAGAAAGGCGTATGTGAAGAGCCAATTGGCAAAGCTACGACGTAATACCTAACCAGCAAGGCCAAACACAAGCTTCAGACGTCGGAATTAAGGGTTTAGTACGTAGGCGCGCTGTCTCGCAAGTCCTGAATTATGCGATAACATAGTCTGGGCAAAGAACGTAGATAACAAGAAGGGACAACTCGTTATAATTGTAGCGAAAGTGCGCAACTGGGGCGTGCCTTCTCTTTTGCCCTAGTGCGTTTTTTGATTGGATGAAAAGAGAAGGCACGCCCCTGTTGCGCACTTTCGCCACAATTATAACGGGTTGTCCCTTCTTGTTATCTACGTTCTCTGGTCTGGGCATGGTCCCGAATGAGGTGTACCCTTAGCGGACAGGATGACGAATCGTGCATAACATCTTTGAAAGATTCCCCCTCCGTTGAAAAAAAAAACAAAAGATTGGCATCAACAAAGCGTACAAACGAGTAAGACGTAGCCTTAACATTTTTATCTAGGCTCTAGTGGCGCTGCTTTATGTCTTTAGTACATATATTGCAAAACTATGCAAAAATGTTACATGGCATTCATTATTTTAACTTTTTTTGTATTTTCCTACGCCAGTACAAGTTATCCGATGGCTCAAACGCTTTCGAATCACTTTCAATTTTCGAGTAACTTTGGCAATCAAATTCGGATTACGTAGTGGTACATATCCGTAAACCGAATATGGAAATCCGAAAATTGATTATTTCAATTCGATTCCGGAATAGGTAGTATGGAATATCTGTTTTCGGACGAAAATTCTTTCGAATCGGATTACATAGTAACCGCCCTGGATCTTTCGCTCTTTAGTTAAACAGCTCCCCAAGCCTATAGTTTACCATATTCTGTGTCGACGTCCGGAACTGTAGTCGAAGCGATTCAAATACCTGGGGTCACGCTTTTTCCTCAGCGTGACGCAGATAGCGGAGGTGAAACTCTTGGAGCTCCTTGACCTCCTAACCTAACCCAATCAAAACCAAATAAAGACTGAAATACTCTGGTCGGCATAAAAACGGTTCGGCAATTTTACCAACTGATTCATATCTAAAGCGATCTCCTGAATCCTTATATGAGCTACCTTTTCCGCTCTCACATTTAAGGTACCTACAAGAATTGTGTGATGGAAACTAACACATTCTCATTTATCTTA
>NW_023458693.1:43169-59940 GCF_013731165.1 Rhagoletis pomonella
TTGCCAGTCAAATGATTTGTCAAATGATGGTCACTGTTCTTGCAGGGTGGTAATGCTAAGTGCACCCAACCATCTACCCTTAAATTTCACATTTCTAGAAAATTCTAAAAGAAAATCGACAAGTCTAATGCAAGAATTTCAAAATTATAATTTTTATTAAAATACAAAAATCAAATACATACATACATGGTTCCATCTGTGGCTTAAGTTGTTGCATAAACTTTGTTTGCAATTACGTTACGTAAATATACATTCATACATACATTTCAGCGTTAAATAGAAATATCAATGACTGACCTTATGTACATTGTAAAGAGATTAATAAAAATAGTTAATATTTGTGTTAAATTATGGTGTTTATGTTGTACATTTAAAGCTAAGTATAAGCATTTGCTACTAATGAATACTTTTTTCAGAATTCATTAACAAGTTTCAGAAAAATCCATTCGCTTAAGAATAAAAATTAACAAAATACATTTGGTAAATAGTAAAATAGTACCAAAACTATAATACTTTTAGAGTAGAAACTAAAGTCGTTCGCATTTCTTGATGGGCAATTTGTAAGTAAATTTCATGAATTAATTTCACAGCTAAATAATAATTTTAGAACTAGCTTGCATTTAAGTAAGAAAAGTGTTTTCGCTTATTAAATTTTTATATTAAGTAGTATACGTACATACAAGTATATGTATATATCTATGTGCATATGTATGTATGTACTGCACGCAAATTGAAAGCAATTCAATCGATTTGAACTCGCTTTTGTTAACATTTATTTGCAAATATACATGTAAATACGAGTATAACATTTATCTATGTAAAAGCTCGTTTTCGTCAAAAAGACTTGTTTGAGACTTTTGTTTTCATTAATGCACACGTAAGCAAAAATAAGTACATATGTATGCATTTTAATTAGAGTACCATTTATTTTGTAAAGTATGTATATACATATGTATGCCAGTATATAATAGTGCATATATTTGTATATACATAGGCACGTTTAGTTGTTCTTCCACTTAATAAATAAGTTTTGCACTTTAGCGCTTGCTAAGTTTATTCGTGTTCCCTATCTGTCCACATTTCACCCTTCAGCAATCTTTCGGCCTGAATTGCAAACAACCTCCCCCCAGATATACTACATATTGACATACCTGCTACATAAATTAATATTTCCTTCACATCTACTACACTTTGCTATACATTTGTGCAATCATTGCATATGTATGTATACATAAACATATATGTATACATATGTATGTGGTATATATGCATATGCAAATATGTATACATACTTGTGCGTACTAGGATTATTTTTAAACTGAATCTCCTTTGTTTTTCGATTGCGCTGTCGTTATTTCATACAGCTCCTGGTCCAATGACTGCTGCTGGTACTGATGGTGGTTGTCCCGTTTTGATCCCGACATGCAATTCGGCATTAATTGTCACTTCGGACAGCAGCTGCAGCGTTTCTTCTTAATGCTTTATTTTTAAATTGATGTTTAAGAAGAATGAAAATTCTTATTACCATAATTTACTCATAAACGCAATATGAACGTAACTAGGCATGCAAATACATATGGATATGTGTGTAATTGGATAGGTAAGTTTGTGTAGATATGTATGTATTTATATGAATTTATTTTATACAAACGTATATAAGTACATATGTATGTATGTATGACAGTAAGAACGTAAGTATTTACAAGTATTCATGCAATCTCATTCAGCTGTTATTAGAGTGGTTAGTATTTTTTTGCCATGGATTTTCCTACGAAAACTTTTTTCGATTTCGTACATTACATATAGGTTTGCCAATTTAATGCCAATGTAAGCTCTACAGACTATATGTAGATATTAGTCAAAATTAATAATTTTAAGTGCGGAATCTGTGGTTGTGTTCAATTACAATAGACAAATTCACAATTTAGAGCTATACAATTAGAAAATCTGTTGCTCACTTAAGCGTGCGTGGATCTTCACGTTGGTACTTCGCGAATTCCAAGAATATCTCCTCCAAAGTTGTCTGGCTGATAGAGTAGTCTTCGATATTCAAATTATCGCGATTCTTTTCCATTAATCCAAATATACTAGACCATTTAATACTCGATAGTGGAATGTAGAATGTGAGAATTCCCTGGTACTCCTCCCTATTATGAAATAAACTTGTTTATAGTATGCGTATTTAAAAAACAATGAAATAATTGATAACGGTTGGAAATTGTAACGCGAACCTCACGAAGAAGCTCGAGCTCTCCATGTGCTATGGGTACGGTGACCATCCGTTCTGTTTTTTGCAGGACCGTACTGTTATTTAAAAGTCTGTCCTGCGTAGTTTTTCAAAACAGAAAACCCCCAAAATGTACTGATTTTTTCCAAGTGTCCTGCCTTTGTCCCGCATTTTCTTCGATATTTTAAAATTAACTTTTCCTAATCGAAACAAAAGCAGTGTCGAAACTAATTGATAACTACATAAGGGTAAGCAAAACCACCAGAACCAGAAGGTTCAACCAGTCAATGCGTTCTAAAGTTACGGACAATTGATGACGAGAAAATGAAGACCAAATATATCAATAGCACTGTTCTACAAATTTTGTGGTAATCGCTTAAGAAAAAAAAATGTTTTCCAAGCCAATTTTCTTTTCAAACAAGCGTTTTCGTAATTTAACCTACAGTTACTTTGCCGATTTCGATGAAAATTATTAGTGTTACAAGCGACCAAAATCGAAAAAAGTGAAATGTAGATGTTACGGATCACAGTCTGCATAAATTATATACTTTTGCAATACCTTACGAACTGTAGGTCATTTCATGAGATATTGACGAATAACTGAAAACAGTACAAAAAATATGTTTTTCGAACAAATATCGAAAACACTTTTGGAACCATGGGTATTTTTTTCGTGTCCAGCGACCCACGTTTGCCTAAAAAATTTACTTTACAGAGGTTAATATTTCGTGTAAAGTAATATGTAATATGCCTTATTATAATTTTGTAAATATTCACTACAAAAGGGTTAATACCAATGAAGCAAATTTAAAATTGGATTAATAATTAACAAATATACACTCCTCGTTATTTGAATAGAGCACCTTACAGTCCTTAGTAGTTACAGTTTTCCTTTTGTTTGTTTGATATTCCTTAATTTTTTATAAAAATATAGCATAGTTTACGTCTAAACCCGATTTTAAATTTTTTGAAAATTAAAAAAAAAAAACAAAGGTTCGACATTTTTTTTTTGACGGTGCTGCGCTTTTTCTTCCATATAAAAATGTTGTCAAGCATACTTTGTATGGAAGAAAATCCAAAAAAGGGTGCGCTATTCAAATGACGAGGAATGTATATATGTATGTATACGCAATTATATGTAGGTAAATTTTTTGAAAAATTGGCCTGCATTTTCAAAATATATTTGTGGTCACCGTAGCTATGGGTGATGGTTTCCGATTATGGAAATAACTAAAACTGTCGAGATACTTACGGTAAATATTGTAAAGGGTTACTCATTTTCTATTTGTGGAAGAGAAGGGAAAACACTGAATATTTGGATTTCGAGGAAGTTTTAATTGATAATAACGTTGGAGCTATGCCAATATAAGCGAAACAATATCATTCAAATGTTCTCTACGGGACCGTTTGCAGGACCTAAGCCTTTTAAGGTAATTTTAAAAAACGTTCTCACGAGATTCAGCAGAAACTCGGTCATAACACATGATGCAATAATGAAAGGTGTTATACGTTGGCAACTTCTCGCTCTAATCCGCCATCTTGAACTACCTTAGGAGAAACTGTGTTGTTTCTTTGCTAATTTCACTGAACATTTCCCAAAATATTAGAAAAAATTCTAAACAAGCTACATTGATTCAATTTTCGTTGTTCGTTGTTTTCTAACTGCGTGAAATTTGGTAAAGGTACTGGCCCAATGCAGGCTTGCTTTGCTAGCTTCACTTTGAGAACTGTCAAAACTTATTTGAAATATACTAAAACGTATGATGGCTGGCCAAATGACAGCTTTTCTTCACTTGCCTTAAAGGCCTCAAAGTTTGAAATAAGCAAATGTTTTATTTGAAAGCGTTTTGCAGGCTTTTGACAAAAAGGTATGATCCCGTTCTAAGTGAATTCTTACGAACTGCTGCACACTTTTATGGGCCAAAATTTGCTTACGTAATTAAAAAAATATATATATAATATAAGTAATTCAAAGTATAATAAAAATGATTTTATGTTTCCGTATTTAAATTTATGTAAAAATCGCTGGCTGAAAGTTGCTAAGTCCATTTCTACAAATTTTACAGGAACTTTGAATACAACATTTTGCGTGTTTAAAGCAAAGCAAAACTCCATACGAATCAGAAGGATTCGATCTATATTAAAAGATTTCGTATATTTTGGCCTTATTGGATTTCTGAGGCCTCTTTTGGACTTAGAAAATTTACTTTTCATTGAATATAAACGAGAAAAAATAAAACAAGTACTTTAGTCCTTAATTTCTCTTGCTTCCTTTATCAAAATATGAGGTTTGACAAACTGTGGACTTAGCAACTTTTCACACAAAGCTAGCGATATTTGTGATGTCAAACTACTGGTCAGTCGTCTCTTGAAAAATTTTACTTTTTTTTGTTTTTAATAAATGTAAATTTAGTTACTACTAGTCAGTCGTCTCTTGAAAAATTTCCTTTTTTTTGTTTTTAATAAATGTAAATTTAGTTATGTATGTATAGTTATTATCATTCCTTTGAAATGCAAAAATGAATTCGCATTAATTTAAAAATAAATCTGAAAATATTGTTTTGTATTACTTTTTTTTTTAATTTTCTGGAATTTTGCGGAAAAATTATTCTTAGTGTAAGGGAACAGACCTTAATTTTTTAACTACATAGCTGATAGCTTTGACAGCGTTCCAAGCCACCATTTGGCCAAACGAGTTTTTGAAGTAAATCGAAGCAAATTTAAGTAAGCAAGGCGTGCAAAGCAAGCCGGCATTGGGCCAGCGCCTTAAGTATTGTAATAAAACCGAATTATTTAATTATAATGTTGTTTTATAGTGTTGCGTCCCTGTTGCGCCTTTGCATTAGTGTGTGCGTTGTGCTTTAGACACGTTGAAGTAAGTTGAAACCAGGTTTTTGTTTGTTAAAAACCTAAAAAGCCATTTATTCGCAGATTGTTTGTATGCGTGTATTAGATTGCTGCGTTCCTGTTAATATACACACCGTCGTTTAAAGTACAAAACCGCGTAACTGACATTTGCTGCTAAAAATTGGACTTGCTCACACAAGTTCTTGGCTTAATCCTTATCCATTCCTGAAATATACTAGCCAAAAATGCGATTGCTTTTTAAAAAAAAGATAACCATTTTGAAATATGAGTGTTTTTACTCTCTAGAAAATAATTTATGCAACCTCGCATACGTGGGTTTGCATTATCTTGATAAGCGGCTTTGCATTTTATTGATACACGGTTTTGTACTTTAAACGACGATATGTAGATGTATGTACATAAATATATATCACATATATTGACTTAGATATGTATAGACAATTAATGATGTGTACATAATTTTTTTTATGTTGAAACTAGATATGTATATAGTATGTTATCATTATTATTTAGTTCAAAAAAGTTCTATCTCAAATGAAAATACTTTGAAAATGTGCTGAGATAGGGCTTTTTTGGAGCGCCAGCTCAGATAGGGTGTTTTTGAACCGAGTTCTGAGATAGGGCATTTTTCAATCAAATTCTAAAATTGGGCGTTTTCCGGCCAAATTTTTAAAATAGGGCGTTGAAAAGTTTTCTGATATCGAGTGTTTTCAACCTGGCTGCCGAGATAGATCGATATTCCACTCAGCCATCGATATATAGTCGCGTTTTTCGGTATATGGAAGACGATTAAACACGATTTGTTTTTATATCGATTCTAAAAAATCAACGGTAATTTTTAGCCACTTCAAACTTGCATATAATAAGACTAAAATTGAAGGGGCTATAAAACTGAGTGCTCAAAAAAATTCTAACACTTCTGAGAAAAAAGTGTGAATTTTGGGTGAAAATTTGTTGTATTTATTGTAGTTTTCTACGAAGTTTTAAAATTGGGTTTATATGGGTTTTGTTAGAAATTGAACTTAATTTTTATTGCAAATTCTTAGAAATAAATTAACATGAGAGGGAAATAATATCACTTTGAAATGGGGTTTCTAGTGATATGACCGATACTGTATGTATATAATAAATTTTGTACAATTAAAAATCAAAGTGGATTTACTAAAATGAACACAACGTATTAATTATAAATTCTGAAATATATTGTTAATTTCAAAAACAAATAAATAAAACATTAAAAAGCTTGCTGTATGACTCGAACTTGGATGTACGTGAACTTGTAACACTGTGGAACACAAAAAAACCTTAGTGCGAATATATCAATTTTGATAGCTGTTGGCCATACCAATGATGCCTCATTCTCAGATTTACTAGATCAATTCGTGTTCTCCGAGAAAAAAAATTTCACGATCCAAAAATCTTAAAAATCTTTTTTCTCCAAATTTTGAACATTTATCGTTTTTGGCCTATATTTTGTGGCAAATACCATACAAAGCAAATATAGGCCAAACAACGAAGAATTTTCAAAATTTTGAGAAAAGAACTTGGCCGCTATACTCAGATTTTTGAATCGTGAAATTTTTTTTCTCGAGAACACGAATTGATCTAATAAAACTGAGTATGAGGCATTATTGGTATGGTCAACAGCTATCAAACCTAATATATGCGCACAAGAAGCCCATTTGAAAGAGGGGGGCAAAATATCACACGTAAATGAATTCCTCTATTTGGCCTGTACAATATAAGGGAAACATTTCAAATTCATAAGGGATAATTTACTTAGTGATGCGGAATTATATATGCCATACTGTTCTAGCTGGGTATTCATCAGCTCAAAAATTTTAAGCATATTATCATATTCCTGTGAATAAAAACACGCCTAATTTAATAATAATAATAATAATATCCCAACGGTTTTTACCCTCCATTCCCGCCCAACCGCACGAGGGGCGCAGTCCGCATGACGAACGGAACCAATATTTTAAATTTTTGCGCCGAGTCACGATAGGCAGGAGTTTGTTAAGTGTCGAGATCTAAAACTGTTCAGCTACAGAACTAAATTCATCAGCTGATTTTATGTATTTATATCAATAATTCACTTATTGAGAGAGGAGAGTATCGCTTTCTTAATGCTGAAAAGCGGATCTGATATATCAAACGTGCTGGAATGAGAGTTAAAATCCTGGCATAAGCAACGGAGTGGGTCGTGCAATTCAAAATTGGTTTTACAAGCTTTCAGAAATATGGGACAAAAGTGTCTTGATACGCGTGAGGGAACATTAAAGCTTACATCAGCCAGAAGAGACGGACTTGAAATTGAGCCTGTCAGTAATTTAACCATAAAAATTATACCAAGCATTTCCCTGCGACTGGCAAGTGTAGGAAGGTTAATAAGTTTTAAGCGACTCGTATAAGGTGGAAGACTATATTGAGAATCCCATCGGAAATTTCTTAAAGCAAAAAGTAGGAATTGTTTTTGAATTGATTCTATCTTGTCTGAGTAAATTTGATACCTTGGATTCCAAACCACCGAGCCGTATTCCAGAATCGGCCTAACTAATGTTGTAAACAGGGTTTTAGTGATATAAGGGTCACTAAATTCTTTTGACCATCGTTGATTACTTTAATTATCTACAACTTTATGACACTACCAAGCCATATATATACCTATTCAGATAATCGGAACGCTGTTGAGAAGGCATACAATTTAGTACTTTTTCAACTAAAAGGCTTTTTTTCTTCCCGTTTTTCTTGTACTTCCAAAATACAATATTGACCTAAGGTAGTTCGATTTCGAGCTGTCACAACGTACAACACCATTCATTATTGCATCATGAACAAATATCAATGGCATTTGAAAAATGTCAAATTCCTTGATTTACTTTCACATGCGCGAAATGAATAATGAATTGGAAAGGCATGAGAAATATTCACGAAACAATGTCATCGTCCGACACCAAAATAAAGCAATCATCAGCGTATGGAATCAAGGGTATACCCTCTGGTGGTGGAGGGAGTTTGAAGATATAGTAGTTAAGCAGTATGAGAAGGACACCACTCTATTGAACCCCCTTTTTGATTATTCTCGGCTTTGAAATCTGATTTTGAAGCCATACCGTTAAGTACCTATCACTCAAGTAATTCCCAGAGGAGGACTTTAGTCCCGGTGAGGGATAATTTATCGATATCTTCAATAGAACGCCAGAATGACTTGAATTTTTCCTGAAACACACACTGTTATTCCAGAAAAAGCATCCTGTTTAGGCCGGGAACACTCATTAATCAAACGCAGTGATATCTACCGCTCCCTCATTTTGGTCAATTCCCAAGCACAGGTTTATAATTATGGTATTTAAAAGTTCATACTGAAACAATACAAATCGTCACTACCAAAATCTTCACTTCTTCAGTGAGAACAAAATATACTGAATAACACTGCTATATTTCATAACAAATATGTATATACTTACAGCCCGGTTCTGTGCACTTAATAAATTCAATATTTTTATAATTTGTCAATTTTTGATTATTTATCAAGAACTCCCAATTTTTGCACAGATGTTTAAATCTATTTTCTTGATAAATTATCAAGATTGAAAATGCTATTGACAATTATAATAATTTTTTTTAATAGAAACAATTTTCTAACAAGTAATTACTGCATGTGCAGTTATTCTCATTTTCGTTGTTGGTGTTTCCGACAGGGTAGGAGTATGATGTAATGTGGAACGATTTTCATCATCCCTTGTCAAATTTTGTTTGGAGACAAACCGGTTTCGGCGTTGTGCCATTTTCAGTGTAATTTTTCGTTCGGAATGTGCCGATACTTGGACCTGCGACTCACGGAATAATAGCACCGGCACACAAAAAAAGTGGCGGGTACTTTTAACCGTTCGTTTGACTCGTACAAGATTTCGAGTAAATTGCGAAAATTGCTAATTTTTTCGGGATTTCATAATTTACTGTACGTTGAAATATATGTCGGTAGGTGTCGAAATACATGTCGGTAGATGGGTCTATGGAATAATCAAAACGATTTATCGTCCCGTTTCTGCCTTAACCACGTATCTACAATTTTTGGGAAAACTAATATTACCACTTATAACAGCTCTTTAAGCGTCACACTATTTGAAAATAGAACAAAGACTTAATGAGGGTTCTCACTACTGTTAGTGGAATCAGAAATATTAAGTAAAAAATGCGTTTATTGTATCCTAGGGGAAGAAATGAAGCATTTTTTCTTACTCTCTCTCTAAAATACATCTATTGCAGATACGAAGTTAAGGCAGAAACGGGACGTTATGGACCTTACCAAAAATTAGTTGTGTTTGTTTACAAATTATACAGTAACTTGCCAGCAACTCTCCAGTAACTTTATTTCTAAGAATTCGCTCTCATAGAAAAAATTTGCCAAAAAGTACGCGAACGCTATTCCAGTAATAATTTGCAAGTTTCATGAACAGCTGATAAATTGGTTGTTTATTCGCAGCAAATTCCTAATAAAACAATATATTTAATATTTAAATAGGTTTATTTTGTGAAATTCAACAATAAAAACCCACAAAGAGTTTCCTTATTAGTTTAAATAACATCCAGCAACATGCGATCAGCTGTTTTTTGTATTGGCAAATTCTTACAAGTAAAAATTTATCCAGTCAAATCTAGTAAAAACTTGCAACTTCAACTGTCATTTTTCGCTCTCTCAATTTCCCCTACTTTGCAAGTTTTTGCGTACGAAAACGCCAAAACATGAAAATTCGTAAAAACTTTTACTGTATTTTACTGGAAATGAGTAAACAAACGCAACTATTGCCAGATGGCCAGTATTAAAATGTGGAGGGTAGAATTCAAAATTTATCGCAAAAATTCGAAAGTTGTTTTAAAAGTGCAGCCCTTGGTGCTGCCACTGTAATTCAAATATTTCCAGTATTCGAATATGAGATGACTCTAATGACTCTAATTTAATCGAAGTAATTTTGTAATTACGCACATTCAAAACATGGTACATTTCTTTCTAGTTATGCAGATAAATGTTTAGTTGCAAATGTTACCAAAATGAAATAAAAGTTACCAAGTTACCAAACCGTTTAAAAGTTACCAATTTTGGTAGAAAGTTACCAATTGTGGCAACCATGTTAGCAACCATAACCATCGGCCTCTTACGACATTTACCGAAGACAATCTGTTAACTTGCTGATAATAACTACCCCAATTATGGATGAAGGCTTCGAAATGCCTCGTGCAAAACTCAAAAATGAGTTCTAGAATACGTACTGTAATAATGCTTGTGGAAACTTTTGTTCAACAAATTCCTTCACCGTGGTAATGTCCTGCTGCATCTTTATGGCCATAAGCGAAAGATCGGTGCGACCACTTCTAGAACTAAATATTATGTATATTAATCATAGTAGTAAATTCTTCGAAACATTCAAACAACAATGCATGAAAAATTCACTCTACCTTCTTGCTGATGGTCTCAACGGATCTGCCGCACGTCTTACTTTGAGCTTCAAAATCAAACCCTTCGAAAACTTATTCTTCAAGTGCTGTGTAGAACCAATACACTTAAATTCGCCATTCACCATAATAGCCAGGCGTGTACATAACGCTTCACACTCTTCCATACTATGCGATGTTAGCACTATAGATTTGCCAGAGTCGCGTATGCGGCAGACCATATTCCAAAGTTGACGTCGCGCAGCTGGATCCATTCCCGTTGTTGGTTCGTCAAGGTATATCACACTAGGGCTACCGATTACGGCGATTGCTGTACTCAATTTACGTTTGTTGCCGCCACTATAGGTCTTTGTCGGCTTATCCAAATGTTTTGTGAAACCGAATGATCTTGCCAGGTCATCTATGATGCGACTAATCCTATTGCGACGTACACCACGCAACAGGCAGAAGATGTGTAGTGTCTCGCGTCCCGTGAGATCGTCTAGCAATGCATCGAATTGTGGACAGTAACCGATGTCCTGGTAAATCTTACTCATTTCAGACTCCAGTGATAAGCCCTTAATATAGGCCGAGCCATAGGTAATGCGTTCGTCGCCAGTCATCATTTTAAATGTAGTCGTTTTTCCGGCACCATTTACGCCCAAGAGGCCAAAGCACTCATTTCTAGAATATTAGTATTGTATTAATGATCAATCAGCTAGAAAATTAGGTTAAAGTGATTTTTGTTGACATACTCCTTGACACACAATGACACCTGGTTTACCGCCAGAAATTTGCCATAATACTTCGTGACGCTATTCAACACCAAATTTTGATTGGCTAATTGATCGCTGCTCATTTTTAATATTCGACTCTTTTCATTATCCACGTCATCATCAAAGTAGCCATCCTCAGGAGGTGGTGGTGGTTTACTATACATGGTCATAAGCAGATAAAGCTCGAATTTAAATACGTATGTGTGTATATTCAAGACTACAACTTACAATGCCCGTTTTCTGATCATATATATAATTTCGTCGATAATGCCATACTCCCGCGAAATGATGATAAGGAAGAATACTACACCGGTTCCGACCAAGTACAACGTTTCTAGGAGAATACCTGGTTCTTCGTACGCAAAATAAGGTATTGTTGCTATAAATAACAAATATTAAACGAAACATGATTAGGCTTAGTGGCGTATTTTTAAATGATTTACGAAACTTACAACAACACTTTGGCAAAAGAGCGCATCGCAATGCATCGGGTAGAACTTGGAGAACTTCACTATTGCAGGTATTTCGTGTTGCCCAATTCACATACAATTTATTCCAGCTTATCGAAAGCGAAAAATGTGGGAATATTCTGAAGAACCACTGTAAACCATCAGCCACGTCTTTGGTATCGAAAGCCTCAAAAGACATTATGACAACAACTACGAAAAGCGCGACACCTGTAAAACACGACAATAAAAACGATTATTATGTATAAAGTTAGGGATGTCTGTATGTGTAGGTAAGGCAACTACGCTATGCTATTTATTTTTTCTTGCATCTTGAAGTCTCGATGAAATAAAACTAAATTTGTATCGCCAAAATCTTTGTGGTAATGAACTAATAAATGAATGGTTACTTCGAGAGGATTTTAGTGTCATGAAAATCTAGTAAATTTTATAAACAAAAAAGACAAAACCGAGTTTTCAGGATTATGTCTGAAAAGGTATTTTTGAGAGGTCAATAGTGCTCTAGCCGGTCAATAGTTTCGAAAATAAATAAGATATTGATTTTTTATGTTAACTTAATATTCATATTTGACTGAGAGAGAGACGCGTATAACAAAGTTGAGGAGGTAAAAAAAGAGGCAGAATTTTTCCAAGCCTGGATACTTGATAAGAATGTTCAATCAGTAAATATTACGCTTGATAGAATCTTTTTGTCTCATGAATTCTCCAGACAGAGGTTTCTGCTACCTAGGAAACAATCTTGCTGATTTCCGCGACAGGGATAAATGAGGTAAATGTCTACTCTGATAGCCAAGCTACAATCAGCGCTCTGGACTCGCTTACGTTGCGCTTAAAGCTAGTTGGGTAATGCTTCACATTTCTTTCGGTTGAGTCTGAATATTTCCTTGTCAGACCCCATAAGAAGCCCTCTTGAGTCAGTCTCACCCAGAACAAATGAACTGGAATAACTTTTGCCTAAATATGTACATATCCTGGCCAGGATTTTTGCAGCCAACTCAGTCCCGTTTCCTAACACGTTAAATTTCATACAAAGTAGATTTCATCCATTAAACAGATGGGTGAAGGTCGTGCCCTTGTCGGATCTCCTACTACCACCTAAGCAAACGCTAGGCAAAATGTCGGCACTCACTATAGGGCGACTACATGGAGTCATCTCAACACTTCCTCTTAAACTGCCCAGCTTTTGCTAGGTTGCGGTTTAAACGTATTTAATTTTTGCAACCGAACTATCTATTGTCTTCAACTAGGATCATTTCCTCTTCATTCTCATCATGGCTTAATTTTTTCCGTGCTTTTTTCCGAAACTATTCGGTCTTAAAACCTTTTGAAAGCGGTTTAACGTTTTCTTGTTTTTCTAGTGACAAGCTTGTTGAGCTCTTAGCTTTTACAGCTGTCGATCTCTTTCCAGATTCGAGAAAAAGTCGCCTCACTTTACATTTGAACACATGATTTTGCCCTATCGCGTTGGCCCATACACCCAGAGTGGTTTTGTTAGAAGCGCATTCCTCTCTATAACAGCGAGGCCTTCTTCGCGCTCATTGGCCATATATACATACATAAATGTAGAGCTCCGCACCAAAAGGTTACACACCGAGATAATGCAACCAAACCTCAATTGAGTCGTATTGAAATCACTCGACCGCACCGAAATGTAACAATTATAGAAGAAACAAAAATAAAATTTCCACTGTTCTTTTTTCTACTTTACGACTATCGCCGCATGTAGGTTGCACCTATGAGTCAATATTTTGTCAGCCGTCAAGTTTTGCTTTCAAGTCTGCTCGTTCGTGGGCGAAGGAGGTGAGAAGAGAGGGGAGGAGCACAGATACCTCCGTACCGTCAATTCGTTTCAACTTTTCTTGTCTCTTTTGATCTTTTCGTTGCTTCCCATTTAGACTAGGTTCACACAGGGAAACTTTTGTTGCTCATTTTCGGCAATTTCTCTTTTGGTTGTTGTTGTTGTAACAGCATACAAACTCCCCAAAGACTTTTTGGGGAGTGTTGCTGGAGTGACAGTCCTTGGCCAGATATAAATCTGGGTCGTTCCGGTTACGTAGACCCGACTGTCGTGGGAACGATTTCTCTTTTGGTGTTGCCCTTCGCGTTCACACTGAGAAATTCTTCTGTACACAATTGTTGTTGTCAGCTGTGAACGGCCAACTAGAATCACTCAGACGAACGAGAGCACAAAGCGTGTTGCCCGAGCGCGACAGCCGGTTCTACGTACCGGAATGACTCGGGTTTTACCCGACCAAGGGCTGTTGTTTTGGCGATCTAACCCCGTTTAGGTTGGCGAAGTATCTCAGAAGTTGTTCGTCCGTAGGGCTACATTTGCTAGTATTCTTCTGCTTAGGGCTGGCATCGAGTCAAACCCAGGGCCAGAAACCTACACCTGCTGTGTATGCCAGAGACGACTACACCACAACTCCACCTAAGTCAAGTGTAATGTTTGCGAGGGGTGGAGTCACCTCAGAGTCTGCTCAGGACTACGGACACATCGGCAGTGGACCACATCGTTTGTGGCCCCCTGCTGCTCAAACAGAGCAGCCTCCACGGCTAACCACAGTCCACCTGAGGAGCCCAACACAAACACCAAAGCACCACATAATAACAACACAATAGACCACACCACAACCACGACAGACCACATAACAGACACAACCGCACCACCACCCACACGCCGCCGCCAACAACTCCTGGTTCCTCCTAAAATCTTCACGGTATGTCAGACCAGAATATTCCTTCAATTAACTGTAACGGACTTCTTAGGAAGATCGAGGAGATAATCGTCTTCATGGGAAGACATGGTATACTTGAACAAATACTTGAATGGTGGAAATGGTGAGCAAACTGTATACCAAAAATTACGTTTAACCCTCCCAATTTTCAAAAGAAAAAGCAGTAAATTGCATGAAAATCCTGGCTCAAATAACGGAGTTGACAAGAAATTTTATCGAATGACGCTAGGTAATGAACTTTTCGGCGTACTTCTCGCCTCACTACAAGTGTACCAAATAAGCCCATGCAACGCATTTCCTAAATAGAGAATACGTCCCACTTATTTTTTACGAGTACATCGTCCAACCGGGTAGAAATACCTTCCCAATAACGATCCGGATATTTCAGTCACCCATGTTCGGGATGGTTTTTGGGATATCACCGTCTAATTTAGTCGCGAGTAAACGTGCAAACCTATTTTACAAAGCTTTTCTCAACTTGCAATGTTGTATGTCCAGACCACCATTTATACTATAAATGTAGCAAAGCTATTTAGGCATCATATCAAAGAGATACAATTAGAAGACTCTAGATGTCGCCCCGCCAGAAGAAGTTAAACATTGCGCGTAAATATATGCACTATTTACATACGCTACAGCGGAAATGGACGACACGCCATTTCTTTAATGAAATTAACTGCTGCTATATGTATGTATGTACATATCGTCACCTAAAATGCAAAAAGTCATATCTAATAAAAAATTCGAACTTCGCTTTTTGATTGCACTGCAAGTTGAATTATTTTAATATGTATCATACAGACAAGACTAAAAAAGAGCAAATAAATAAAATTTAAAAAAAACTGTTTTAATATACATACATCGCTTTTATAAATGGACTATAAATAATATAATAATAATATTTCCCAATCCCATAGAATTTGTTTTGATAACTTTTGATTTTGAAATTTTAGCAAAAGTCATTATAAACCATTTATGAGATTGAAAATGAAAAGCGGGGGGCGGATGTAATAGACTTGAATTGATATGAAGGTTAATATACATATGTATGAATGTGGATATATGAATAACGACCGCTTAAAATCGATCTCAAAGTTGTACTTTCTCTGTAGAAATTTTAGGTCTATGTTATGTAGTTTGACGTTTTTCGTCTCATAAATGGTTTATAATGACTTGCTAAAATTTCAAAATCTAAAGTTTTCTGCATAAATTTCTGCATAAATTTGTTAGACACTATAGATAAAGTTGTCCACATATTGTGGAATAATTTTGTATTTGTATTTGTATTTATTTAATTTAATGATAATTAGTACATTAAGATATAATCTTTTCTTGCACAACGATGTAAATATAAGCAATTAAATACCTTAATAATAAAAAAATACACAGATAAAATATTTAATAATTTAAAGCATTAAGTAATTATAAGTTATCAAAACAAATTCTATTTATGGGACTGAGAAATGTTATTTTCTAATTTTTAGTCTATTTATAAAAGCGTTGTATATTAAAAAGTTTTTTTTTTGTTTATTTAATCTCCTTTGATAACACCTTTCCATAAAGGTGAGCTTAGAAATATCTAATCGTACCTTTTTGTGTTCATTTTAGGGAAGTTGTTTATCATTATATAAATAGGCAATCATGTTTCCTTTACACCCCTTTTACGGCTAGACTATACTTCTAAGGTATAAACAGGCAGTGTGTGCAGGCAATTTTTAAAATTTCAAATTAGTTTAAAATAGAGCGAAAAAATCAATTCAAAAGTTAAACCAATACCAATGCCATACATGTACATGGTTGGGGCGGAAATGCCCCCTAAATGTATGCTTTAATATTGATAGTGAATTACAGAAACGTGCTAAGCAGCAGTTTAGGAATAAGATGTATGTTTGTATGTACATGAATAGATTAGACTCAAACAAGGAAGAAGGTAAAGTTGAGTATGGAGAAGAAGAAAGGGATAAATATGGAAATTAAAATAAAAGTAAAGAAACCTAAAAATAAAGACAAAGAGGAACGAAAATTTAAATACCTAACCTAATAACAATGGTGGGGGTAAATATGTAAATGAAGAAAAGACTGGACATATTTAGATCAGGATAAAGGAAAAGATAAAGGCGTAGAAAAAGATGAAGACCAAGACGAGGAAGAAGATTAAGATGAAGATGAAGATAAAGGTGAAGATGAAGATAAAGATGGAGATAAAGATGAAGAAGATGAAGATGAAGATGAAGATGAAGATGAAGATGAAGATGAAGA
>NW_023458693.1:59950-60248 GCF_013731165.1 Rhagoletis pomonella
GAAGATGAAGATGAAGATGAAGATGAAGATGAAGATGAAGATGAAGATGAAGATGAAGATGAAGATGAAGATGAAGATGAAGATGAAGATGAAGATGAAGATGAAGATGAAGATGAAGATGAAGATGAAGATGAAGATGGAGATGAAGATGAAGATGAAGATGAAGATGAAGATGAAGATGAAGATGAAGATGAAGATGAAGATGAAGATGAAGATGAAGATGAAGATGAAGATGAAGATGAAGATGAAGGTGAAGATGAAGATGAAGATGAAGATGAAGATGAAGATGAAGATGAAG
>NW_023458693.1:60258-60527 GCF_013731165.1 Rhagoletis pomonella
AAGATGAAGATGAAGATGAAGATGAAGATGAAGATGAAGATGAAGATAAGGATAAAGATCATAACCCCTTAACTTAACTTAACTCACCTCAACTCATCTCACCACCGCTTAAAAACTTACTCAACCTGAGCTCACCCCACATTAATTTACCACACCTTAATTCACCACACCTCAACTCCCCACTCCTTAACCCCCACATGAATTCACAACACCGTTACTCCCACACCCAATTCCACCGCACCGCAACTCACCACACCCAATTTCACCAC
>NW_023458693.1:65527-71323 GCF_013731165.1 Rhagoletis pomonella
AAAAAATAAAACTTAAAACGTAATCATTATTTTCCGAGCAAAAAATAAAACTCAAAACATAACGATTACTTTCTGAGTAAAAAATAAAACTCAAAATATAATGATTAAACTTGATTTTTATAAGTAAAAGTTAAAAAATAAAAATCAGTGCTGCTGAAGGTACTCCGAGTAATAAGAAATATATTGGTTTACTCCTTATGCACGTAGCATTTCTCTTTCCGCGTGATTTTTTGAGTTGAAATTTGAAAGGATAATCGTTATTTGCGGTCCCTGGTTATGCTACATATGTTATTTAATCTTATGTTATGGTATGTTATGTTATGCTAAGTACTAAGCTTACTTATTTCAGCTCAACTCAACTCACATAAACTATCCTTAATTTCAGCGGTTGAATTTCAACCGCTGGGCGAAAACTAGTATATATAATTTTTCGCACTTACCAGTAAATATATTCACGGTCGAGGCCTGAGCAAAACCAGTAGCAGGCTCCTTGAATAAAAATGAAAGCAAATACGTAAACGGTAGCACAGCAAATCCGAATAATATCAATACGAGGAAATAACGCACTGCAACAAGGAATTAAAATCTTAGAATACGGTCATAACTTTAACTATTATTTATATTTACTCAAGTCCGAGAAGTTTGAATATCCATCCTCTTGAAAGCAAGCCAAAGTTGCGATCACAATCAGAGCGGTTATTGCATAGGTAGTCATATCCCATAGCAGTTGTGTTAGCCAGAAAGTCCACACACGTACGCCACCCACAAATTGCAGCAATTTTGAACGCGTTTCACGTTCCTTAATCAGGAAGAGAATATAAAAGGCACTTACGAAGCACATGCAGAAGCCAACGTTGGTAGCCAACTGAGTGCCCACATTTGTGCCAACGTTCAATTGTGCGAGCTTGGTTTCGAATGAGTAGGGCAGCGGATAGTTAGTGACGCTTATTGAGGCTTCAGGTCCAATGAGAGCTCTAAAGTATAAGAAATTTGTATATTATAAAACTGCGATTGATAGAAATAAACACGTATTCATACTTCGCCATGGCGTTGTGTACAAGATTCACGGTCAGTGGTGCCGTATGCAAAGGCTGATTATTTAACCATGCCGTTATTTTGCCATCTTCCACTGTAGCTGCTGCCATGTAACGGGCGTTGATGCGCACTTGTTCAGTCTGGCCCAAATCCAAAATGTATTCGGTAAAATTGAGTTCGCCCGTCGTTTGCAACTGGTGATTGGGCCCATAGGAACCTGAGATCATTTTGTACTCAGCTACAATGCGTTCTTCCAGAGAACCTGGGGCCACATTACTGGCCGTTTCAAGAACTGTAAAGGTTTTAGGATACTGCGTGACACTCATTGTTATGGCTGGAAGTGGGCGGAAAGTGCTTGCGTTGCGCGAGATCAAAATGGTGATGACCACAAAGAAGATGGGCAAAAGATTTTGGATGACGAATAAAATTTTTTTACGCAGTGTGTAGAGGAACTTTTTGAGGAGCATTGCATGCCACTGATTGCAAAATAGTTCTTTGCCCCTTAGTAACCTTGTATTCTCCGAAAACATGCTGTCTGCTATTGAAGAAATCAATAAAATAAATTACATATTTTTTATTTAACTTAATTGTCATAAATTAGTTGACTTACAGTTCATAGATTCGACATCTTCGTCATTGAAACCACTTCCGCCATTCATCATGGCCATTTGCTCTTTCCTCGTGCCGTTGCTAGAATTTTCAGCACCCACTTTCATGAATACCTCCTCCATTGACGTAATACCTACACCATAACCACCCAACAGTAAATTCTCAGAATTCGTTTCCAAATCGCCAAACATCTTCTCGAACTTTGCTGAGTATTTATCTGGTAATTGATAAGACAATTCAGCGCCAATATCTGCCTCAGGTCTTATACCTGGTATGTATTTATTGAGCAACGCTGTCACTTCATCTGCATTGCAGCCCTCGCGTTTTACGCAAATCAAATGATAACCAGAGCCATATTTCTTCTTCAAGAAGAATGATGTACCGTGGCACATAAGTTCCCCATCGCACATTATAGCAATACGATCGCCGAGTACATCCGCTTCGTCCATAAAATGGGTTGTCAACAGTAGAGTACGTCCGATCTTCTCCGACTGTAACAAGTCCCACAGTTGACGTCTGGCGGCGGGATCCATACCAGAGCTGGGTTCATCGCAAAGTACCACTTTTGTGCCACCACAAAGCGCACAGCAAACTGATAGTTTGCGCTTCATGCCACCAGATAATTTCGAGGATGCCACATTTGCTTTGTCCTCCAATTCGATCATTCGCAGGTACTTTTCCACTTCATCTTTTATGTCATTACCTCTGAGTCCCTTCAAACGGCTGAAGAAGACTATGTGATTCGCAACGCTCATATCGTCGAATAGCACATTGTGCTGTGGACAGATGCCGAGCGACATGCGCGCTCCCTCAATATTTGTACGTATATCACTTCCATTAAGTATTGCCGTACCAGCAGTTGGTGGAAACATTCCAGTCAGCATAGAAATTGTGGTCGTTTTACCAGCGCCATTATGCCCCAACAATACTGTTATCTCGTCTTCGTACATATTCACCGATAAACCTTTTACCGCATATTTTTCGCCAAAACGTTTCTTTAAATTTTTAACTTGTAGGCCAATATGTTTTCCAGCAGGTTCGGCTTCGAAAGCATCGGGGTTTTTACGTTCAATCGAACCGTTCGACATATCTTCAATACCAGCATATTCCTTTTGCCCACACCAAAAGCTTGGAGTGAAGGGGAAGTTCCACTTCTTCGGTACACCAAAATCTCCAGGCATAATTTGCTCTACATACAAGCAGATAATCATATAAAGTACCGAGGCGGCCAACATCATCAGCATAATTGCGCCAACTGTGAGGTTAGAATCCACCGAAACTGGTGTAAACAAATTGCTCCATTGTAAACCCTCTCCATTGCCTTCAAAGCCGAGTATTTCTTTGAAGCCAAAGCCCATAGCAGTATTAGAGAATAAACACCAACTCAACTTCGAACGCAGTGACATTTGCTCGTACGTTTTAACGGTAAAAGATAAAGGCAAATAGGTAATGAACCAGACGAGACCAGTAACAGCGGCTGCAGTGCTAGCGCTTGAGAAGAACGTGGCCATCATGAAGCAAAAGCAGATACTAGCTATGGTGTATATAAGCATGAAAACAAGAAGAATGGACCAGTTGCTGTAGGTGAGCACAGCGACGCCGTCAAACCATTTAATCTATACCGGCAATGAAAATGCAGGCATATGTGGTATAAGAATAAGCTTTTAATATGTATTTTACGGAATTTCGCAGTTACCTTAACCAAGATTATAATCAGCGCAGAGGAAATACCCAACATTATGAATGATTTCACAAACCAAGCCGTCCAGTGCAGCCAGTTGTCAAGGCCCATAATTTTCATCACTTCTTTCAATTGTTTCTCCTTTTCGACGGTAATGCTCTTTGAAATTTAAATGGCAATAGATATTAGATATATTTTAAATATTAATTTTATTAATAAAGTACAAATTTGTATTTTTACTAAACTACAGGGAGTATGGCACCTTTCGCCTGTGCCGTAAGCCAAAATGCTATATATAATTGAAATAAGGGAAATCTTAGGGCCTAGAAATTGCAACCAAATCGGTTAGTTACCAAGGGGAATAAATCAACCTCTTTCCGATGTGTTATTTTCACTCTCTTATAAAGTGTCCACATGGTGGTCACAAGAGCCCATTTTTAATACCTAAGAGAAGATTTTCTCTGGGCTATCTCCTGCTGTTAGTGGCCTTTTTTCTCAACTTTTATTTCCTATCTACTTTCTCTGAAGAGTCCTACGTCCTGCGACTCTCTATAGATTGACGATGTGCTTCCTAAGAAATTGTAGCTGTAGTATCGAGTACCGACTCAAGGCCTTTTATCGTAGGCTTTCACCTAAAAGACAAACAAAATTTCAAACTGATTTCCGTGCTGAGGCGCAGAAATGGATACTAATATCCTGTTTGAACAAGTAAGAAAGTCTAAGTTCGGGCGGAGCCGAACATTAAATACCCGGCGCAAATATTAAAATATGATTTTCACCTTTCCGAAAGCTACCGCTACATGGTAAGCCGGGGTGTATCAATTTTGAGTAAATTAGCGTCCGTAAATTTCAAAATGTTTCAAGCATTTCTAAAATTTACCGTTATATGAAAAGCCATAATTTTAGTCCGATTTCAATAATTTTCATCGTTTTGCTTTTATGTAGCAAGCACAATAAAAATACCGAGTTTGGTACAAATTGGTAGAACGGTTACCGAGATACATATATGTGATCATAAGTGGGCGGTGCCACGCCCATTTTTCAAAATCTTATTATAGACGTATTTCCTGGTAAGGAATTGTTGCAAGCATCAATTTTGAATAAATTGGCTTTAATATTTACTGATTCGTATTTCTCCAAATTACCGTTATATGAGATGTGGGCGTGGTTATTGTCCGATTTTGAAAATTTTCGGCCATTTGGTATCCTGTACCAAGGCCAATAACTGTGCCAAGTTTGGAAGAAATCGGTATAGCGGTTGCCAAGATATACACATGTAACCATAAGTGGGCGTGGCTACGCCCATTTTTCAAAAACTTATAACATTCTTATTTTTCGTCTAAAAATTATTGTAAATATCAATTTTGAATAATCTTCATTAGTTACTAAAATATCGCAGTTTTCGTATTTCTGAAAATTACCGTTATATGGGAGGTAGGCGTGGTTATGGTCCGATTTTGCCCATTTTCAATACCATCCGTCCTACGCCCAAAAGAAGTACACGTACCAAGTTTCGTTAAGATATCTTAATTTTTACTCGAGTTATCGTGTGCACAGACGGACGGACAGACGGACGGACGGACGGACAGACGGACGGACGGACGGACAGACGGACGGACGGACGGACAGACAGTCACCGCTTAATCGATTTCTCTTTTCATCCTGATCATTTATGTATACATTTGTGTATATCTACCTCGATTCGTTTTGCCTGTTACAAACAACCGTTATGTGAACAAAGTTATAATACCCTTGTGCACAAGTGCGCTCGGGTATAAAAAGTTATACACTGCTTTAAGAGCCTAGTTTTGTTATAAGCATATAAAGATCATGAGTTCATAGTAACGTAGGCTTAATTGTAAGAGCCTTTAGCTCAAATAATTAGTTGGTGGCAATAGAACCAGCTGAAATTTTTTAGGTAAGCCGGATTCAAACATATGTATATGTATGTATGTATGTATGTATGTATGTATGTATTATTTTACTGCACTAAGTATTGCAAAAGCTCTAATTGACGCCATCCAGACCGAGTTTAATGTCGGCCTATTAGCCATCTGTGAAGAAAATTTTTTACCCCAATTTCTTAAAACATATTTTGGATGTCTATATTGTTATGTGGTTAGATATATTGTACTGCGGCTAGCTGACGACATATTTCCTCTGAAAGAGACAACTGAACAAGGTTACAAATGTGATGTATATTAGAATTGCACACCAAATTAAACTAGCTCTGGAATTGGCAAGGAAGAGTTTGAATAACTGGGCTTCTAACCAATCCGGGGTCCCGGGATCCCGGTCTTTTTTAAGTTCCGGTCTAGGCAAATAATCCCGGGATTTTCGGGATTTGTAATTTACACTGGTGGCAATAATAGCATATGTTGACTAGTTTTGGCTATATTTCTTTTGTTTATTTAATATTTAACATTTTTTTTATAAATGTGTAGCTCAATGTACATATAATACCTTGCGGC
>NW_023458693.1:71423-73896 GCF_013731165.1 Rhagoletis pomonella
ACACCCAATTCCACCGCACCGCAACTCACCACACCCAATTTCACCACATGTCATGATATCGCTTGATGTGGCATCAATGACAACATCATTTGGCCCAAGTGAACCAAAATAAACACGATTTTTAATCTATAAAAATAAATATAAATATATAAAGATAAAATAATAGCGGCGTTCATATAAATTGATAAACTTCGGATAAACGAGATAAAATGATAATTAAATCAGTTTATCACTTTTGATGAAGGACCCGAATATATTGCAATATAATGAGGTTTCCATATGTTTTTTGGCTTTTGGTATCTTATCTTATACCATGTCCCCACCGGAGCTAACCACGTAGTTATGGCTATTGAGTGGGTTATCCCGATAACCCACTTCATTTAGCGTAGTTTCGCCGTATAAAAATTACAGCACTTAACCATTTCACTGAGATGGTTAAAAGCTAACCAACTCGAAACCACATCGAAAGTCTGATACAACCCTGTGTTTCCTGTGTGGGTCATTAGTGTTAAAATGTAAAGAATTCGTTCCCTACTAGTGTTTGGACTCGACTAAGATCAGATTAGATTTACTCCGGTTTTTGAAAAAATTTGAAATCTACTCCTCTACTCCGCTTGACTTCAAATCTATTCCGTTTTTTTCATTCATGTTATGCCCCTCTTGGGGCCGTTTTTTGAGTGTTCACCAACGGTTTCAGTAAAAAAATTGAAAGTTAGCCAAATCTCACCGTTAAAAAGTAACTCTTTCATAGCAATGCGTCAATAAAGTAACTTCGTTATTTTTTTATGTATGGCTGTACAAATTGGTGGATGCAGAACTTTACTTAAGTTGTTAAAAAAATATGTAGAATGAAATTTATATAAAGTAGAAAAGGTTTGCTTTTTAAAAAATTAAGTGTTAGATACGTTCTACTATATAGGAAATGCTAAAAATTACCTAAATATGTTACATATTATCCTTACATTGCCTCGCGTTCTTATTTTGCATAAATAGAAAATCTTTTATTCAAACAATTAATGCCAGAAACAAATATAAAAAATTCAATCTAGTACGGAAAATTTGTTTTTGCTCCGATTGGCAATTATGTTTCTTTACACCCCTTTTACGGCTAAACTATACCTCGAAGGTATAAATCATTAGAAAGGTATTTTGATGCAGATGTGCAGACAATTTTTATACCCGAGCGCACTTGTGCACAAGGGTATTATAACTTTGTTCACATAACGGTTGTTTGTAACAGGCAAAACGAATGGAGATAGGTATAGACAAATGTATACATAAATGATCAGGATGAAAAGAGAAATCGATTAAGCGGTGACTGTCCGTCCGTCTGTGCACACGATAACTCGAGTAAAAATTAAGATATCTTAACAAAACTTGGTACGTGTACTTCTTTCGGGCGTAGGACGGATGCTATTGAAAATGGGCAAAATCGGACCAAAACCACGCCTACCTCCCATATAACGGTAATTTTCAGAAATACGAAAACTGCGATATTTTAGTAACTACTGAAGATTATTAACTCAAAATTGATATTTACAATAATTTTTAGACGAAAAATAAGAATGTTATAAATTTTTGAAAAATGGGCGTAGCCACGCCCACTTATGGTTACATGTGTATATCTTGGCAACCGCTGTACCGATTTCTTCCAAACTTGGCACAGTTATTGGCCTTGGTACAGGATACCAAATGGCCGAAAATTTTTAAAATCGGACAACAACCACGCCCACATCTCATGGAGAAATACGAAATCTTCGATAAATCAGTAAATATTAAAGCCAATTTATTCAAAATTGATGCTTGCAACAATTCCTTACCAGGAAATACGTCTATAATAAGATTTTGAAAAATGGGCGTGGCACCGCCCACTTATGATCACATATATGTATCTTGGTAACCGTTCTACCAATTTGTACCAAACTCGGTATTTTTATTGTGCTTGCTACATAAAAGCAAAACGATGAAAATTTTAAATTTTAGAAATGCTTGAAACATTTTGAAATTTAAGGACGCTAATTTACTCAAAATTGATACACCCCGGCTTACCATGTAGCGGTAGCTTTCGGAAAGGTGAAAATCATGTATTTAATATTTGCGCCGGGTATTTAATGTTCGGCTCCGCCCGAACTTAGACTTTCTTACTTGTTCAAATTTCAAATTGGTTTAACATGAAGCGAAAAAATCCATTTAAAAATGACACCAACACTAATGCCGTACATGTACATGGTTGGGGCGGAAATGTCTCCTAAATGTTTGCTTTAATATACTGAATTAAAGAAATCTGCTAAGCAGCAGTTTAGGAATCAGACTTATGAAGATTAAGATTTATGCAAGGAAGAAGGTAAAGTTGAATATGTAGAAGAAAAAAGGGATAAAGGCAAAGATTAGAATAAAAGTAAAGAAAGAAATAAGATAAACGAAGGTGAATATGAAGATGAAGATGAAGATGAAGATGAAGATGAAGATGAAG
>NW_023458693.1:73906-74395 GCF_013731165.1 Rhagoletis pomonella
ATGAAGATGAAGATGAAGATGAAGATGAAGATGAAGATGAAGATGAACATGAACATGAACATGAACATGAAGGTGAAGATAAACATAAACATAAACATTAAAAACGATAGAGACAAAGATAGAGAGGAAGAAAGTGATAGGGATAAAAAGGAAATATAACTGAAGAATATGCGATGTTATATTGCGGTGTGTTATGCTCAGGGACCGTAATGGTTATAAGTTTTATTATAAAAATCACTTTTTAATCGTTATTAACTGAGTTTTATTTTTCGCTCGGAAAATAATCGTTACGTTTTAAGTTTTATTTTTTGCTCGGAAAATAATGGTTACGCGTTAAGTTTTATTTTTTTCTCGGAAAATAATGGTTACGTTTTAGGTTTGATTTTTTGCTGGGAAAATAATGGTTACGTTTTAAGTTTTATTTTTTGCTCGGAAAATAATGGTTACGTTTTAAGTTTTATTTTTTGCTCGGAAAATAATCGTTATTTC
>NW_023458693.1:74495-74633 GCF_013731165.1 Rhagoletis pomonella
AGGCAATTTTGCGCACAAAAAAGGAATCAATCCAAACTAAGGGCCAAATATATTAAATTGCGTTCTTAATTTTTCTCTCTGATGTCAGGAGTTTTTAAAAGAACTTTGAAATTTGAAAGATACGAGTAATTCAAAAAA
>NW_023458693.1:74643-132343 GCF_013731165.1 Rhagoletis pomonella
AAAAAAATGTATATCTTACGTCTTATTATGGGCTTTAATTGTACATTTTTTACATTAATGTCCAACGTATAAAAAGGAAAACAAATTTTAGTAAACATTTTCCTTTTTGATTTTTTTTTTTATTACAGCATTTTTAAAAATTTTTATTTTTACATAAGAACATTGTCTGTAATGTAAACTTTAAGTACCCAAATGGACGTAATGGGCTACTTATGCGTATGGACTCTAGATCGTCTAACGCTCGAGTAATATGATAAGTATACATTGAAATTTTATGAAATTGTATATTTGAGTAGTCCACTTGCAAAGTGCGCTATGTAAAAGTTTTTCGATTTTTAGTTTTTGGTGGGTAACGTACCAGTATTTAAAGTAGTTTCATGTCCACTAAGAACACAGTGCAAAATCTTTCTATATTTTGAAAAAATAGCATCAAATGGTAACTACTCTTGCAAAATTCGCTTTCATACTTACTTATAAATTCTCAAAAGTCTCTATATTCTGATGAACTTAGAAATCTGCTTTAGACTGTTAATGTTATGTTATGTCATGTTGTGTTATGTTATAATGTTATTAGGCTCTTATTTATCAAAATTTTCAGGTAATAAAAAAAAGATTCAATTTAAAAGTTACTTGTCGTTGTGGTTTTTTTTTTAATTTATGGCTTTCTATTTTAAAATCACATAACGCTGTTTGCAAGTGGACTACTCATTTTTGAAAGGGGAAAGGTGTGTAAAACAAAAACAATATGAACAAATCATATTAACTTTGCTAAAGGGTCAGAAATCACGAAAATCCCTTCATGCAAATGGCAGAATTGAACTTTGTTGCAAGTTCACATGGGAAATCTGCTTGCGACGGGATTGGAGGAAATTTTAAGAGACTAGCAGCTAGAGCAAGTCTTCAACTCCTGATGTTACAACAAATTCGTACACCCGAAGCCCTCTACCAATGGGTGCTGTATGTTTCCAATGGGATGCCTGTAAAAAATAACTGCAACTAACATTTCAGTGGACTTTATTTCGACTATGACTACTTGCCAATTACTTTAATCCTATTTTAAGCTAGTTTGAAAGGTTAAATAACATCAAGTTAGGGAACTTCATATCCTTATTTAACGAATCTTTAAATCAATAAATAATTTTTTTCTTTTTAGTTCTTATTGTAATAAAAGCGTGTTATTGGTTTTCTTTTAAACTATAATTTTTTTAATCATTAGGTTTACTTTTTTCACAACTTGCCTTTTTCTTGTTTTAATAAAAGGACAAACCTTGAAGCTATCATTGGATGTCTAATATTCTTTTGCAATGAGTGTTGTTGATGTTGATGTTGTTGATGTTTCGGTTTCATTGCAAAAGAATATTTGACCTCCAATGATAGCTCAAATTTAAGCTCCGTGTAAATAGGCAACCCTACGTCATATCGGCAAAATATGCTGCACGTATATTCATGTCACCTAGACCTTCAATCTCTTTCATCCAAAACCTGAGAGGTCGCGCACAGAGGTGGTCGCGGGGACATGAAATGCCTCAAAAGTAAACCGAACTTTTTTTCCTTTTTTATTACATGGATTAGTATTCGTATTACACAAAAGTGGATATAAATAAGATGAAAACACTCGAAAAAAAAAATGTTTATGGGCAACTTGCGCCAATGTTCCTTTAACAGATAGTTACTTTTATTTTAAATTAATTAAAAGTATGTATCCACTCGTAGATAAACTAAGGCTGGTAAATACAAATGCCAATTTCTCTATAAAATATTGTTAGTAGACTTCCGCGTTGCAGCACTGCGATTCTATGGAAATTGGCAAGTGCATAGTCATTAAGTGCATAGTATAAATAAAACGATTATCACCAACTTGCACACACATGCAAATACACATTTACGACGAGAAATATGTACATATGTAGTATGTACAAACTAGGAATGTTAATCCCGATCCCGGACTTTTTAAGGTCTCGAAAATCCCGGGATTCTTGGCAAGTAATCTCGGGATTTTCGGGATTTGTAATTTGCACTGATGGCAATAATATAAACTCCTTTTTTTGACCAGTATTGGCTATATTTCGTTTTTTATTTAATAATTAATATTTTTTTATAAATGTCTAGCTCATTGTACATATAACACCGCGCGATGGTAAATTTTAAACACAAATATCAATATATTTGCGAAACCATGGGCCAAATATAGTAAAATTGCGTTTTTAGTTTTTCACTCTGACGTCAGTAATTCAAAAATGATTTAAAAAATTCGGAGAAATGTGCTTAGAGAAGAAGTATGGGTATAAAATTAATGAGGAAATGCTGTAGAGTTTAAACATTTTCAAGTTTCTAGCGCAGAAGGGCGGGTAAATATTGAAAATATCATTTTAAAATTTTATCCTTGAAATTTCGCAATATTTGTTCGAATTTCGTTCCTCTAAATTTGTCAGCTTAAAAATTACCCATTCGTCCTGGTGAATCCAAAAAATTTAAATTTTTTATATTCTAAGGAAACTTCCTATTGCATTTGTTACCCATATTTTTATTCTACATTGCATTGCATTTTCTTAATCGTTTTTGGAATTAATCATATCTTTGAGATTACAAAGTCCTTCAAAATAAATCCTGCGGTCCGAGAGAAAAAATAAAAACGCCACTTTAAATAAAAAAGTAGGTTTCAAACCATTGTACAATAATTACAGGTATTGTCTTCCTAGAGAGTTTTGCTTCACATCGACATTCGTGTTCCCTTATTTTCATTTTGACGCAGTTCAATGTCGATTCTTTTTCTTTTATTTGGCTTTGCTTTTTGTTTTCGCTCAATTTAATTTTTATAATTTTTCAAAACAAAAGAAAAAACGTTTGAAATTAAGTGAGCCATACAAATTTTGAATTTATTTACAAGCAAATGTTTTTTTCCAGCTTTTGCAAATTTAATAAGTTTTCTGTAATATGGTTTGTTAAAAAAAATACGTGAACATACATATATGGTATATGGGGTATGGAAAAAGGGATATTTCCAGCAGTAAACGTTTTAGTGTGGGCAACAATGATATTTTTTTATTAAGGCAGATCGGAATATGCGCTCTCTGGAAAGACAATACCTGTAATTATTGTACCATGGTTTCAAACTCATTTATTTCTCACTTCTTCTCTGCTTCTCAAACAATATAGAAGCAATTTTTTCGATTCAAGTGGTTGAAAAGTAATGAATATCTAAATCCCGGGACTAATCCCGGGATCCCGGGATTGTAACAGCGCCATCCCGAAAATCCCGGGATCGGAAAAGGCCAAAAAATTAACATCCCTAGTACAAACATATGTATTCTAATGTACGCGTGGTCCATATAGTGATTTTTTTCTCAGTGCAACTATATTTCTGGGGAGTAGGTTTTGTCCGATTTCAAACATATTCAACACGGCGCTTAAGGAGGCTAAGTACAATGTGTGTAAAAAATTTGGTCGAGATCGGTCAGGTAGTTTTTGAGATACGCATATATGATATACGCCAGCGACGAAATTTTATGAAAAATATCTTTTTTGCTTAAGAGCTAAACGTCCGGCACATACACACAAATAAGTTCAAGGCCGTAATTTTACTTAAATTGCTTAACTTCGACAACTTTTATGCAATTGCATTAGGTGAGGTATCAATTTATTCGAAAATAAATGTTCATTTAGCTAAATACTTTGACAAGTTTGAAAGAAATTTCTTAAATCAGCGATAGTCAAAGCTGAAAAAATTAAGAATAATAGGGGTTTAGCCGGTGAAAACTCGCCACAAGCTAAGTCTAACAATATATTGCAGAGACATAACTATTATAAGAGAAAAGAGTAACAGTCAATCAATAATTATTATATTAAGATAAATATTTTTCCAGTAATCTATAATTATCATTCAAGGACTTATAATATAAAAGTCCTTTCATAATAATTTTCAGAGAGATAAATATTTTTTAGTCTTCAAAGACTTTTATTTTAAGACTTATATCATAAACGTTTTTTCATAATAATTATTATTGAGATAAATATTTATAAGTCTTCAAAGACTTTTATTTTAAGATTTATATTATAAAAGTGTTTTCATAATAATTATGAGTGCGAAAAATATTCTTTAAGTCTTAAAAGACGGGGCCTGTTCAGGATCATTTCGGAATTAATTGGGGACCAGTTTGGGACTTGTTGGGTACTGTGGGGACAACTGTGATGAAATTCATATGCAAGACTTTACTATCGTCTCCGTAGAGCAAAAACTCTATTTAGCTTGCCAAATAGAGCGTAGAGTTGTCGTAGAGTTTTCTTTAGACTTTATGAAATGCCAAAAAGCTTTTGGATTTGATTTTATACTCGACTCCACCCCCAAAATGTAGTTTTTCTAAAAGAATTTGTCTAAGCAATTAAAATCTTTTACATATTTCTGATATCTATCAAAGAAAATCTGACTTCCAGTATCCTTAAATTTCTTAAAGAATTTATTCCTAAGGTCATTTAACTTTTTTAACTACCGATTATATCATGGTAGCGAGTTAAAATGTCCCACCCGGCACGTTGGAATGTCCCTATTATAACTTTTGAAAAATATGTTTTTGTTTATTTATAAATATGACGAAATTACAAATTGGTGAAGAATTAAAAGCTTTCTCGCTTTATTTTCTTGACAATCGGCTATCTTATAGAAGTTTTTAAAGGTAAATTTTCAAATATGATATTTAGTATCAAATCTTTTACTTCACCTAGTATCATTTCACCATGGTATATTTATTAAATTTTAAATAAAATAAAAAAGAATTTAAAAGAACTAAATAAAGTAAAGTAAAATCAAACTCCAGAAATACATGTACGAATATGATATTATACTGAAGCATTTCATTACATAGCGTTTGAGGTCATATTAAGGTAACGACAATGTTTAGTTTTATTATTCTGTATTATTTCACTCACACATATTAATACATTTATGCATATGTACATTTGTGTCTACATACCTACATACATATGTATGTACTAGGAATGTCAATCCCGGGATCCCGGGATTGCTGGAAACAATTTTTTTGTTAGCCAATTAAATTTGTATCACAAATATCCCCTCTCAAGGGCAAAACAAGAATTTTTTGCAACCCTTAATGCTATAATTTCTTTAAGATCGCATTTCCATCAAAAGAAGGAATAATTTTGCTTCGCTCAAAATGGAATAGGTGATGCACTTATATATTTATTTTTTACTTAAATGTGTTAACTTTTTTATTATTACTTAAATATACTGATAATATCTTAAATTGATCTCAAACAGTGATTTAAAAGATTTTATGTAATTACATAGGCAGTTACTGCTGTACCAAATACAGTCACTTACAAAAATATTTTGCATCGATTTTTTTTTTTAAATTCTCAATATATTTTTCATGGCATTTTTTTGTTAATTAAAAAAAATATATAGCTAATTTTACAACAAAAATCATGTAAATCACAATTTCACACTTTAGAGAAAGTTGGTTTAAGTTCACCAAATTATCATAAAAATATCAAACTTTTTAATCATAATTTAAAAAAAAATTCTATTATGCAGTTTTATAGCCCATTTAATTTAATACAATAAAGTGCAATTTTAAGGTTGCTGAAAACTCCCTTGATTTTTGAGTTTTTTTTACTGACGATGTTGGGCATTTTCTTCCTAATAACGAATTTTTTTGTAGCAAAAAAAAAATATATATAAAATGTCAACGGGATGTTTAAGCAACTTCAAAATTACACATACGTATATATATTTTTTAAATTAACAAAAAAAAATACCATGAAAAATATTCTGAATATTGCAAAAAAAATCTATGCACAATATTATTAACATACATATATGTTTGTCAAATTTTATGTTTGTTTTTTGTTGATTGAAAATACTGATTTATCGCCTTAATAAATATGTAAATGAATTACAATAAATTGTACTTTTTTTGTTATATCAATCTGATTTAAAATACTATAATAGAATGATCACAGATGTGTTGCACTTTTACCTGAATTTCGGGACACTCCCGGGATCCCGGGACTGTATTTTCAGATCCCGAAAATCCCGGGATCGACAAAACCCCGAAAATTGACATCCCTAGTATGTACGAACATACATAGATACATATGAATAAATATGCATTTTTGAAATGCAGACACCGTGAAGAATGATTACGTCATCTTTCAGTGGATTTTAACATTAATTTTTTAATATTTTTAAGTTCTACCGTTCTGAAAACTGTACAATGAGTTCTCATGAGTGAGAGTACAAGGCGTATGATTATTATGGTTTTATATTTACCTCAATTCTTTGGTCTTAATTGCTTATACATACGTACTTCATTTATACGGTGGTATGCAAATTTATAGGCACTTTTTAAGTTTTTTTTTCTTAGGTATCCTTCAAAACTATTACAGATTTTCCACTTCACAAAATTAACACTTTTCACTTAATTTGATTGTGCAAGGCGTTTGAAACTGTTCCACCAAAAAATTTATCATAAGTCTATGGCAAACAATTTATTATTACATATGTATATGCAATGAATTGACGAGTATCTTTGGCGACGCAGCAAACCGCGTTATGTGCAAAACGAAATCGTTTTCTAGCCGCCTAAGCGGCAACTAAACGCTGAAAATACGTCGCAGTGCAATTCTGGGAATTTACTATTCTTCGAACTTTCATTTACATTCTCGAACACGGTTGTGTGTACGTACGCTGTATACAAAAGTATGTATGTATGTACATTTATTCACTCAATATTTATTACAACATGCACTATCCGCCACGTTTCTAAACTATTTTTGCGTGTTAATATATACCCAGTGGGTAAGTGGAATAATCAGAAATGCACAAAGTAATGCATCGTGCTTATAGCCGGTAAATTACAAACTGCAAACGTTCTATGTCAATTTGGGCTTAAACAGGTGACAAACGGGCTCACTTATAAGAATAAACAGCCTTTATTTGCATTAACTCATGCATTTTCCTCTTTAAAATGCGCATAAGCAACCGAATAAATGCACGAACTTTGTGGAAATTAACTCGGATCAGGGGAATTTTCGATGACTACACTGATAAAACGGCTAGCTGTTGCCTTTTGTACCAGTAAGCAAATAAGAAAGCGAGTTTGGCAACCACGGTAGCCGAGTGGTGAGAGTTCGATCCTCGGTTGGAGCTATTGCCAAAAAATTTTTTGTTTTTATTTTATATTTAATTTTCATTTGCTTTATTTTATATGACACTTTTATTTTACTATAAATCAACGTTATAAAATAAAGAACTAATAAATTAATGAATATAGTGAAACCCGCTTAAGTACCTCCCCCGCTTAAGTACCTAACCCGCTTAAGTAACCAACATTTTTGGGCAATATGAATTTTTTTAATGTAATCTGAAGAAAACCCCTCTCTTAAGTACCTCCCCGCTTATTTACCCAACCCGCCTAAGTTCCTAAATTTTTCGTACCCGATTTACCACTTTACCTATAATTTTCACCTTTTAAAATTCCTTAAAATATTTACATATTTTTAAATTCAGTGGCAGCGTTACACACCTTCGGCAAAAAAGTTATAAAAAATCAACGGTAACTTGAAACTAGCACATTGTTACACTAAAATTTAATGGGCTACAAAACTGTATTATCAAAAAACACTTCAGAGAAAAAAATTTTTAATTTTGGTGAATTTTTTTCTTTAAGTGTTGTATAAAATCTTAAGCATAGGTTTATATGGTGTTTGTTAGGCAATGAACTGTGTTTTGAAAAATCTTAAATAATGCTACGGTCTATGTTTTAAACTCCGTATACCTCATTAAATGTTCATGTTTTATTGAAGGATTTACATATTTATGTAAGTTAACAAAAAGATGTAACTACATCAATAATTATGTTCGCTTAAGTACCCACATCGAGGTACTTAAGCGGGTTCTTTTAAGTACCCAACCCGCCTAAGTACCTCAAAAAGCTGTCATTTTTCGTGAGGTACTTAAGCGGGTTTTACTGTAAAAAAGAAATAAATGGACATTCTACCGGCCGTGGGACTCGAACCCACGACCTTGCGGCTCGTTAATCCGCATTACTACCGTCTGTCAAAGCACAATTTTAACCAGATCAACTGCGCCGTTAATCCGGATCAACGCTGCCGTCTGTCTATGCATTTAGATGGTCTGTTACCTGCATCGGAGAGCATCTACGAATCGTTATAATTTAAGCATTCTTTTGCAACCGAGGAAAATGATATCTATGAACCGATTTTATTCAAATTCAAAGTATATGTTTGTATGCTACTTGCATGCGAAACATGGACATTCTAAGTGCAAACCCGTATTTATTAGCCGCATTTGTGAATCTTTCCTTCCTTGTGTTAAATTTTTTAATGCAAATTGCGGAAATAGTAGCAATTTTGAAGAAAATTGTTTATTCTGTTCCAGTTAATAAATGTTACATTATAAAAACTAGATGAAACAATTTTGTTTCTTCTGTTCCAGTTAATAAATGTTACATAATAAAAACTAGTTGAAACAATTGAAGGGTTCCCGTAAAGGGAAAAAAAAATTTAAATGTTATAAAAACAAATTCACCAAAATCTAATTTTCTTAGTTTCTAGAAAAAATTTGGGTATGCAGTTTTATAAGTGCTCTTGAGTTTCCTTGTAAGGACTTTTATTGAGTTACAATACATAAGACTAGAGATTGGCGCAGTTGTAAGGTCATAGAAGAAGATTACACACGCTTGGAAATCATTTAATGAAATCCTTACAGAAATCTCACAGTTGGAAATAAGACCATTTTTACCACTGTTTAAGCGCGACTCCTAACACCAAGCGGAATTTGGTGACACTTCAAAGGATGTTCGGCCTAGTCTGGTGCATCCTTCGGACAATGCTTCCGGAGTTTTTTTAGACTCTGCATGACTTACAACTATGCCGATGTGGTAACTGATGGTTGCCATTGGCTACAGTGCCTACCCACTAATTTTTGGTCCAATCAATATTTTTTTTTATTTAAATACATGCAAACATACTGGTCTCCCCTATCCTCGCTTTCTTGTTTGTCCAGATTTTAATACCGAAGGCCGCCTACGCAGAAAGGTGTTCTCTGCAAAAGGTGTTCAGCCCCTTTTATTTGGCTACACAGAAAGAAGAATTCTACGTAGTGAGGGTTATAATCCCTAAGAAAGAAGAATTCTACGTAGTGAGGGTTATAATCCCTAAGCACGGCCGAATGCCGCCTACGCAGAAAGGAATTCTACACAAAAAATACTGTGGATAGCGTAGCTTGATTATTGAATTATCCATTTAATTCTACAACTCAATCTTATAACAAATAAGGTGATTAAAAAAATGGTTTGTATATATTTCTTTAGTATTTTTTTAATTTGAATTCCATTTTTGTAAAAACCAAAGAGAGTAAGATTTTCTATCGCGCGATTTTTTATTCCAAATTTTCGCCTGCGGCGCTTTTCCTTTTTCATATAAAACTATATTTTGATATATATTTAGTCAAATATGATGTCCACAAGAATTTTTTGCTACAAGTCATATATCAAATTAACGGTATTTTTGTGCTCTTTCTGTGAATATAGTTAATTACGTATTTTTTAAAGAAAAACATACATTTTTATAAAAAAAAAATTGCCATGATTTCGTTTTTTACCTTTTCTCGCAATGTGTATACATTATATACATAGATATATATATCGAATGAAAGGCCCTTTAACCACCTTTCCAACTGTGTCCATATTTAGAAAATCGGTTCAATAGTTTTCGAAATATTAGCTTTTGAAAATGTTGAAAATTCCACGTTTAGCCCGCCTATCGTCGCCCCTGTCAATTTGCACAAATAAAATATGCCGTTAAAATCCGGAGAAGGGGGCGGTCCACGCTCACTTTCTTTTTTTCTCTAGCTCAAAGGTCCGTATCCTTTAGGTGTTCCGAAAGTTGAAAGACCAGTGGTGCAAAATAGCAACATGAATGATGTAAAACATAACGCAACTGGCCCTATTTGCTTCAATTGCAAAGAAAGGGGGCACACTTCCACGTAAAATAACTGAATTTAAGCAACGTGAAAGAACAAATCAAATTAGCAATGAGTTTGAGGGGGAAGAAGAGGAAGCTGACACACTAGTGAACAAAGTTTCTACGCGAAGTGTGTGCAAAGAGCTTTGTTGCAAAGAGCTGGCAGTTGCAGGTCGTTGATCAAGCGATCAATTGCACTACGAATTGGGGAAAGTTTTGTTGCTTGCGAGGAGAAGTTGTTTGGATTTGCGGGCGGGGAAACCGTTTGTCATGAAAAGTTAATAACAGAAATTAGGATTGATGAAGTGACCAGATTCGTTGAAATGTTAGTCGGGGATGATGCAGCAATGGCATACGAAGCAATTGTATGAATCGATTTGTTGTCTAAAGGCAAGGTTATCATTGAGGGTAATTCGTGTAAGATAATGAAGATTGGTGACGAAGCGCAGGACATGGGAAATAATCTACCGCTAAGCGTCCAAGAGGGTCTTGTTGATTTGATTAATTCTTATGCATATTGTTTTGGGGAAAGGCTTCCTGAGTTAGGTAATTCAAAGCAATTTAAAATGGAAATAAAGGTCACTTCCGGTAAATGAAACCAATTGCAAAGAAACCGTATAATATACCTATCCCGAAGCAACGCATTGTGGAGGAGACAGTTGATGAGCTGCTACAATTGGGAATAATATGAAAGTCGGATTCACTGTACGCATCGCCCATTGTGTTGGTGCGCAAACAGAACAGAACGATGTTACAGAAAAGCAACCATGGTTGATGCCTACAGTGGATGGAGTGTTAGCTACGCTTTCGGGGAAAAGGTTTTTCACCACTGGAGGCTAAACCGTTGACAGCGTTTGTAACTCACAATGGACATTTTGAATTTAATAGAATGCCATTTGGGTTGGGTAACGCTCCGTGCACTTTCCAGCTATGATGACGCAATTAGTCGCCCCGTAAAGTAAATTTGTTGTGAGCTACCTAGATGAGGTAATAATAGCGACGCGTACCGTACAAGAAAATTTGTACTATCTCGAAGAGTTTTTAAAAATTATTCGTGACGAGGGGTTAACTTTGAGAATTTCGAAATGCACGTTTATGAGAAGTCAGGTTACCTTCTTAGGGTATGAGGTAGGTGCAGATGGCATAACGCCAGGGGATCGAAAAACCGAGGCAATAAAGGGGTATCCGAAGCCGAGTACTTAGCTGGATGTTAGACGTTTTTTAGGTTTAACCAGATTTTTAAACTTGTTGTTTTCAATATCGGATATGGCGTCTAAAGAAGATAATGAGTCTGAACAGATGATGAAACTTGCATTTTGTTTAACCGCGAGCTTGACGGCTTCGTATATTGCTATAATTTTTGCCGCATATACTGAGCTGTAATTAGGAAGGTGAGAGATTTTTATAACACGCTTTGTGGAAGTTATGCTGAAACTGGTAGAATCTTTTGTTTTTGATCCGTCAGTAAATATGAAGGTATGATTGGGTGATCTTCTTTAATTTTATTAAAAATAGAGCGAAATATTTTAGGGTTGGTATTGGATTTGGCGAACTGACGTACGGAAGCGTCGATTGTAGAGGTGTTAAGTGTCCATGGTGGGCTTGTGTCATTTAGGAAATTAATGGGTGAACATGGTATGTTGAGTAGGTTGCAGTTGTGTATGATTCTGTGGATTGCTGATAGATATTTTTGCTGGGCGGTCGTCTGTAATTCATCTATATTGTGCTACTTAGAGGGCTATTGAGGGATCTTATGATTGTTTTGAAGAGTTTTGCATTAATGAGGCCTCTTTGGTCTTCAATTGGTAGGATGTGACTTTCGTAGAGTAGGTTACTTATTGGGGTAGATCTGAAAGCTCCAAGCGCAAGTCGAATAGCAGAATTGGGAGGTGTTTTGATTTTATTTAGTAAGGATTTTGGAGAGTACCCGTATTAATAGCTTATTTTAGGTATGATGAGCGCTTTTATGCTGCTTATTAAAGTATATGTACAACAGTTTAGTTTGGTATTGGATAAGCATTTGATAATGTTTAACTGTGAGGATAACGAAGTTTACAACCTATCAATGTGTGTGTTCCACTTGTACTTATTGTTGAAAACGACTCCCAAGATTCGCAAGTCATCCACAGGTGCCAGCTGAATATTGTTTGTAATTATGTTATTATTACAGTTACGTTTCCGGCAGATAAGTAAGTGTTTGCATTTTCTTGTGGAGAGTGAAGCACCTGAGTAGTCGCATGGTTTAGGTATACGTAAAGAAAAAGTAAAGTATACCGCCATTATTGCACATGCTGACGATTGCATACTGGACCAGGAGCGCAGCCCACCAACCACGGCACCTTACACTACGCTAAAAATGGCCATCATTCAAAAATTCAGTGATTCAGCAATAGCCCGGCTCGACAAACTTACGGAAATCCAATTGGGCGACGGCAAGCCAAGTCACTTGCTCAGCCAAATGCAACGAGCAAACGCCACGAAGACGAGTCCGTCATACAACATTACTGGCTCAAACAATTTCCGGAAGCAGGCGCAACCAAGCACGCCACTACATCAACTCGCCATCACTGCCGATACGGTCTAAGTCACAAGTCGCGACTAAAAAACAACAGCACCAACCAGGGGGCCATCCGTCAACGCTATCGAAACACCTACCAATCGATTCGCTGCGCTTGAAAAACGAATCGAAAAGCAAGACTCCGTTCTCGAAAACATCAACAGCAAATTGAGCCTTCTTATGTCCCGAAACCGCAGCCGACAACGCGAACGTTCACAGGTTAATGTTAAACGCTCGCACACACCACATCGCAGGTCCAACGCAGAGAAATCACCGACCGGCTGGTACCACCGGGAATATGGTACTCAGGCTCGTAAATGCGATTTTCCCACAAAAAAGGCAGACCCAACGACTAAGCTCGACAGTTCCGGCAGCAGACCAACATCGAGCAACCAATCCTAAATGTTTTTTTTTATACTATATCGAATGTCGTATGAACTATTTTTGGTCGACAGTGGCGCAGAAGTGTCGGTCGTTGCACCAGTTCGAGCATGCCGCTTGTCAAATTCCGAAGGCAACGCACTTTTCGCCGCTAATGGGATCACCATTAAAATCTACGGTGTAGTCCGTCGTACGCTCGAGCTTCGTCTTCAATGCAAAGTCGTATGGAACTTCGTCATACCGGGAACGAAATACGCCATCATCGGTGCCGACTTCCCTCGCCATTTCAACCTAATCATGGCATCGGGAATTCGACACTGATAGGCACAGACAAAGCACAACCTCGACCAGGTATCTGTAGTTTCGGAAAAGCAACGAACATCGAAACAGAGTGTAACTCCACCGAAATCGCAAACCTACTTCTGGAATTTGGTGACATCACGAACTATAATGCGCGAGCCCATCGTCAACGCAGACTGGGGTGACCCACTGCACCGAGACAAAAGGTCCACCAATGTTTGCACGACCCAGACGACTCGCACCGGACAAACTAAAAGCTGTGAAAGAAGAGTTTGAGTTTCTTATACGTGTGACAGATATCAAGTATTGTTATTACGAACCGAGAAAATACCATATGTTTGTCTTGAAATACCAGCTAAGTACTATGTGAGCAACATTGTATTTATTAGGGATGCCAATCCCGGGATCCCGGTGTTTTTGACGTCCCGGAAATCCCGGGATTTGCTTGCATTAATCCCGGGATCCCGGAAATTTTGAAACATCGAATTGATAGTAAGAATTTGTTTATAAATTTTGAAGTATGATTTTTGTAAAATGCCGTTTTGACTGCAATTAACAAAAAGCTTCAAACTGTACTTTTTAATTGCAGTCTGAGCCTTTTTTGAAGAAGATTTCAATGAATTTACTCATAGCGTCGCTAATTTAAACGAAACAGAGAGTTTTAAGGAAAAGTTAGATAATTTTTTAGATCAATCTACTCAAAACTACCTCAAATCGAAAAACGAGAAACGTGCTGGTAAAAGAAGTTCAAATATTTTGTAATGGAGGAGATAGGGATCATTATCTTCTAATGGATTATGTCTACCTTTTGGCAGTTCAGCCTAAAAGTGTTGATGCCGAAATATATTTTCATCAGTAGGTTTTGTATGTAAAAACTGCAGGTCAAGCTTAGAAGACTCCACTTTGAATGCTTTGCTGCTCTTATGAAAACAATTTAAGTGCAATAATAACAACACCGGAAAAAAGGGGTGTGTGTTTTTAACCAGACCCACCTACTAACATGTATTTCGACCCGCTGAATCCGATTCTGAGATCCGTTTGACTCGTACACCCTCAAAATTTCTAGTAAATTGCGAAAGAAATGGCAAAAAATTCTCCATTCGCCATTTATTTATAGAGTAGAATAAACATGTTTAGAGAAATTGTTTTTGTATATTTTTGTTTTTTGTTTTTTATTAATCGTTACTTTCAAAAGTACCTGGTATTTTAATTATTATTTGTGATGTATACGTTCGTCAATCACATGGTTTTTTAAATACAATTAAAAAAATGTTTTACTTTAAAATTTGTCTGATTGAATAAATAAATATCGCTAGCGTAGAGTGCTAAGTTGCTAAGTCCCAATTTAAAAATTGTACAGGAGAGAAAAAAACTTCGTATAGCCATTTTCTTCAAGTATTTCGCAAAACTTTGAGTACAACATTTTGCCTGTTTAAAGCAAAGCAAAACTCCATACGAATCAGAGGGATTCGATCTTCGGATTTTGACCTTTTTTGGCCTTATCGAATTTTCGGAGCTTTTTTTGGCCTTAGCAAATTTTCCTTTCATTGAATATAAACGAGAAAACATTAAACAAGGACCCTTTTCGAAACGATGCAATATTAATTTATCTAGCCTCCTATATCAAAATATGATTTTTCATTAAAAGTGAAGCTAGCAACTTTTCACTCTATGCTAGCGATATATGAGTTTTACAATCAAAAAAAAAAAAAAAAAAAAAAATTTATCGTAAATTTTAAATAGTTTTATTTCATGGTATGTTTAAATGCTTTCAGATATTGAATTTTTACTCATATTCATAAGATTTATGACTCAATTTGAATCCCGGGATAAATCCCGGGATCCCGGGATTACCTAAAAAATATCCCGAAATCCCGGGATCCCAATTTTCCTGATATTTTGGCATCCCTAGTATTTATCTAATGACAAAACCATCTAAAGTTTCATAGTATTTGCGTGGTATTCTATGAAACACAGCTACGACTTGTCGAAATGAAAGCAAAACAATTTACAACATTGTTATTTTGTGTCAAACAAATGAAAATATAGAAAACAAAATTTTATTTGAGATACATTTAAGAAAGCCCACCAAACAATTTTTGTTGCCGGCAATAAGAAAACGTGTCGCCCTCGGAAACAAATTTATTGCCTTCGATATCGCCATCGTATCGATTTCCTATTACCAGTCGCTCTCAAACGTCCGCCGAAGTCGTTTTCTTATTACATGAATGAGTCGTTTTCTTACCGCTTCAAGCGATATTTGGAATAATTTTTAATACTTCATTTATTTTGTGTATACAAAATTGGAATTTGGAAACGGAATTAATTCTTTCTTTCGCTATGGGGCTTCTATATTTTCAATCCTTTTGGATAATACTGTTGACGCGAAATTTATAAGTTGGGGAATTTCCGATAACATATTTATTCCAAAATTGACATGGAAGAAATGATGCTGCCGATTTGTCACCACCAGGGCTTGGGAGCTAAGAAACAAAGGATTTTAGCTGGAGCGGAGCTGGAGCAAATAGCTAAACAAATTAATTTGCCCCTTAATTTTTTTTTTGTTTTTGTTATTTTCTGGCCTAGTAACGATTTATTTTGAAATATTTTTATTGGTGTTTTTCCAAAAAATTTTCAATAATAATGGGCTCAAGCTCAACAAAAATTAAAAAAAAATTTCAGTTAATAAAATTACTTAAATTATTATTTTATTACCACTGAAAACAACCGTGTTAAATAAATTTCCATTCTTAATTAACTTGAACATTTTTTAGTTTTCTCTTGGATGCAGAAGTGAATACATATATTTGCATTTCTGCATCAAAAAGAAAATTAAAAAAATGTCGCCTACGTTTTTGGAGGTTAGGGCTCGATATGGGGTATTCCATGAGTAAGTGAAACTTTGTGCCCAATTATAAAGTAACTTATTGAACATGGAATTGATGAATCAATGGAAAATACCTCCTCCAAATAACGTATTTTCGAAGAAAAAATTTATTTATATTATTTTATTACACTGTAAATGCACTCAAAACTTCAACATTAGAAAATTAATTGAATACGACAATATTTCTTAATACAGAAGGCTCTGCAAAATCAAGTATTTACAAAGTTATTATTTTTTTTAAGTGGGGAATAAATGTTTCGATCTTTCTTCGCCCCAAAGAAGCAACATGGCATTGAAGAAAAATAGGCATTTAAATTATATAATGTGATGAAATAACTACGGTTTTGCATGTCCGACCCGTGACAGTAAAGTTTTAAACTTCGTATTGCTTAGTTACTACTTTAGGGATTTTTCTATAATTTCATAACTAGAGTGTGTTTATACTATGCAGCCCTATTTCGTTTCTTTTATTATACTATATTACATATATATTATATAAAAAAATCAAAATTCTCCTGTCACGGGTGGTTGCTTAACAACAATCCAAAAGTCAATACTGACAATTACCTCAAAAGTTCCAACCCAGAAAATCTAGAAGTTCGCCTAACTTATAAATTCAATCTAATAAATAGCATTTAAGTGGCAAAGATATATGTATGTATCTGCATGCAAGTATTCCAATGCAGATAAATTTTTGGATTAGACATCGATACACAAGATCTTTTCTGACATTCTATGGTTCCACCATGGTTCCATGTTTAACCTGCAGCTAGTGTTAGCCACACATACATAACTAGTCTAAACAAACTTGAAAATCATTAAGGCACATTCGAAATTTCATTGCAATCAAATGCACCGAGCAGAAGTGCATTTGGAAAATGCATATAAAATATCATGCGTTTGCAAAAAATCCATTCTCCCATGCATTTGAATACATCAATCTGACGATCTCTAGCTTTCGTTTGGTATAACTATTGCCACCTAAAATAGATCCTGAGGGCAGCAGTATGTCGGGGGGGTTACAATGACTCTACTGTGATAAAAGTGGGTCAATTGATCTTGTATTTGGCCTCTAACATTTATCGTACCTAAGCCCTCACTAGAAGCTCCATTTCATGAAGAAAATCGTACGTGTCCCACCCGTGACAGGAGAACTTTGATTTTTTTATTAATAAAAAACTAATTGTTGTTATGGTTTGTGCTTTGTTAGGATAGCTGGTTCTTTTCTGTATAGTAAAACATCTAATTCGGATAGAAATGTTAAGTAAATTCACAGACTTTCCGTAAAATATATGTTCTCCAAAAAGCAGTGTCTTTTCTTTGTCTTACCCGTGACAGAAGAAAGAGCTCAGAATTTTCCCATATAAAATCAAGTTGGAATATTTTTCGTATTTGGTAATAACTCGTATATTAGTGAACTAGGTGTAGCTTTATCGAAATGTAGAATTGCTTAGCCCTTTATACTTAAATTTAAAAAAGAAAAACTATTTTTGCTGTACAAATGTCCCACCCGTGACGATGGAATAGCCCATATGTAAATGAAAAAATAAAAAAGTGTTTTATTGGGAGCGGGAGTGGAGCAATAGCGGAGCTCGGAGAGAAATAAAATACCGGAGCGGAGCTAGAGCGGAGCGATGAAAAAAACCTTTGCTCCGAAGCCCTGGTCACCACGGCAATAAATCGGTGAGTCGCCAATTTGTTGCTATTGATGTTTGTTGCCTATTTCACATGTTTTGCATGGTGGGAATGGCATTTCCAAGCGAAGGTATGCGACATCTTTTTATTTACTGTTTATTCTTTAACTGTATAAAATTGTGACTTGCTTGTGCAAATCCATACGTTCTTATGTTTGTATATTTATTTTGTTGTCTTTGTTAAAAGCTGTATAAAACAATATTTGAAATAACAGAAACGAAATACTACAACGTGTATGTCATTTCACCTAGTAACAGAATACTATAATAAGTATATGATGATATTGTAACTAGATATCTGTCGCAGGTATTAGCAGACTGGGAATCTGCCGCCCGTCGAAAAGTTCGTACGACTCCCCTCTACATCTGGTAAGGAAGTCAAACGGGGAATGGCGCCCATGCGGTGATTACCGAGCCTTGAATACTTAAACGGTACCGGATCGATGCCCGCTACCACACATCTAGGACTTCACACACTTTTTGTACCAGAAAGACGTGTTCAGCAAGATTGACCTCAATCGAGCGTACCACCAGATCCCTATCGAACCCGGCGATAACCACCCCGTTTGGTTTATTCGAGTTTACACACATGACGTTTGGCCTGTGCAACGCTGCACAAACATTTCAGAGGTTCATGCACGCAGTATTTCAGAGACTCGATTTCGTTTTTGTATACATCGATGATGTGTGTATCGATTCTGAGGGCGTCGAGCTACATAAAACCCACTTGCGGCAAGTCTTCGAACGTCTTCGCCAATTCCACCTAACAATCAACTTAGAAAAGTGCAAATTCGCTCAAACGCAAATCGAATTCCTAGTTACGGCGGAGGGCATCAAACCGTTACCCGAGAAGGTTCAAGCGATCATCAACTTCCCGGTGCCGGAAGTCGCCAAAGAGTTACGATGTTTTTTGGCAACGATAAATTTTTATCATCGCCACACCAAATAGCACTCGTCAAATTAATACCGTGTAACAGAAAAAAGGACGCAACGCAAATCGAATTGTGCGACGAGGCAATCAACCATTTCAATGAATGCAAAAAATAACTGGCAAACAGGGCTGCCAACTATGCTTAGCTATGAAGTGCCATATTGATGATAGAAAGTGCCAAAATGTGCCAAATAGAAAAATAAAAGTGCCAATAAAGGTGCCATTCTTTTTAATTCTTTCCATTTAGCATTAAAATTAGAAACACATTCGTAAAACAAAATCCAATGCCAAAGTAAGATAAACCAGTTTTATACACTAGAAATTAGAAAATTTTAGTTGAGAAAAACCAGTACAGGCAAAGGATTTCACAAAAATGTATTGAAATATTACTATTTTTCAAAAGTGCCATTTTGGCACTTTTTGCAAAATTGAACAATTAAGTGCCATTGGAAGTAAAATTGCAGCTTCGTGTATACCGCCTAACAGCAGTGACTATATTTATAAATCACATGTAAATAATGTGCTTACTTTACAGTCTGCCCTTGAGGAAAATCAGCAGTGTGTCCAGATTGTTCAAAAAAAAGCGCAATTTCTGAAAAAAAATCGCCAATTTTTTTCTTATACAATTCATGAAATTGATTTAAAAACTATTTTATTTTAAAAATTAGATCTTGTTATAATATAGTTTTTAAAACCAAAAACGAATATAATACCTTCAGAGGGTAATAATAAATAACACAAATCACTTTTGTAAATAATAGAAATGTACAAACAATTTTTTTTTTTAATACGCATACTTTTAAAAAATATTTGTTTGAACACATTTTGCGATAGTACTGCGCAATTATTAAACTTATTATAACTCATATTAATTGATTAATCGCACTATCCGCTTTTAAACGCTCGGCGCTAAAAATAAAATAAAAACCTATAATAAGGCGAGATCAGCTATTTCTACAATTTTTTCAAAATCACCTATAGTGTATGAATCATTTGCATTTCTGTTGTTGTCATATATTGAGCTACATATTCAACCTTGACATATTTTTGATATTAGAAACGTTTTGCAGCAGAAACTATTAGCCTTCATATAACACTTTATCCGAACTATTGAATTAAGGCTTTCCAACCTCATCCTATTTCGAATCTTAGTTTTTGCTGAATTCATTACGGAAAAAACGCGCTCAACAAAAGCATGTGAGTGCGGCAAGTATAATAATATGAATTCACTTATATTTCCAAACATTTTATTGCCTGCTGCGGTTTTCACTCGGTCGGATGGTATGGTTCTGAAAAAATTTATTCCATGGGAAAGTTAAAGATTTAGATATTCAGTTTCCGCTGCTTTTCTTTCCTTCAAAGTCAAATAGTGAATTGGCAGGTCCTTGAAACTCGCCCTCTTGTGATTCACACACTTTTTTGGTGACAAAATCAAAGCTTTTTTAAAAGTATTTAATTGACTAGGTAATCGTTTCATAAGTTCTTCGATTATAGTGATTAAAAAATTTTGACAGTTTTAATATGCTTATTAAGTCAAGTTTATCACGCAGTTCATTAGCCTCTTCGCGCATTAGCCTTTTACGCGCAAATAGCAAAAAAAAAATCGGCAAATTGGCGCGAAATCGCCAAATCTGGACACTCTGAAAATCAGCTTTGTATGCTTGGCGACTTTAATCTGCCTATTGTAAGTTGGGCTCATTTGAGTAATCCTTCTATTCTAACACCATCAAAAATCAACACAACTTTGGAAATATATCCCTGCAAAAAATTGGACTAATTCGGGATGACTCCGGGAGCAATCGCAAAGGAGCATGCGACTAATACCACTTTTGATCTCTTTATATGGAATGAACTGATCGCTTTTGTTCGAGCATGTCCTATGAAGAGACTAATTGTTCCCCTTTATACCCGAACGGGTATAAAAAGCGACTAGTCACTTTTAAAAAATAAAAATAAAAATTTGCGCCAGCTGAGATTCGAACCGGCGTGCTCAGTTTTGTTAGGCGAATACTCTCTCTGCGTGCCAACGCCGCACATGAAATTTCATTGACTAAGTGCGTACATAGCATTAAATCGTTAATAGTACCCGTTAGAGATGAGTTGGGGACTAATTGATCTCCAATTATACCCATAAGGGATGAGTCGAGACTAATTGACCTCCATTAGTTCCCTTATGAGACTAGTTGGGACTAATTAATGCCCAATTGTACCCGATTGAGAGTAATCTCGGAATACTCTCTTTAGAGATTAGTCGCACAATTTTTTGCAGGGATTTAATTGATAACTTTCTAGGTATTGAATTATCACAGATTAATTATATATTTGTCGACCGCTGTGGTGTAGTGGTAAGCAGTGCGCGCTTTCACTCATCAGTACCTGGGTTCAAGCCCTGGTCAAAGCAACATCGCAAAAAAACATAGAAAAAGTTTTTTCTTAACAGCGGTCGTCCCTCGGCAGGCAATGGCAAACCTCCGAGTGTATTACTGCCATGAAAAACAGCTTCTCATAAAAATACAATCGCCGTTCGGAGTCGGCGTAAAAACTGTAGGTACCTCTGCTTTGTGTGATAACATCAAGGCGCACGCCAAAAGTCGGAGGAGAAGCACTAACATATGTGTAAGCGCCAATCTATTATTATTATTAACTTTGAACTCCTAGATGGGGTTCTTGTAAATCTCGATTGGGATTGTCTTTTTTCGGATTTTGAGACAGAAAGGTGCTTTGATATTTTTTAAGCTAATGTGTATGGTCTTTGTAAGAAACACATGCCTGCATATTCACCTAAAATCTATAAGCAGCCTTGGTACACAAAAGGGCTCAAGCATTTGCTAAACCTCAAAAATAGGTTTCATAAGAAATATAAGGCTACAAATAGTCCATATTATTTTGCCATTTATAAAACTCATTTGGATAGTTTTAATAAACTGGACAAGAAGTTGTATAGATCATATATTGGTAATTATGAGTTTATCATTAGAAGTAATCCTAAATCCTTTTGGAACTTTATTAAGCAAAAAAAGTCCTGTTCTGGTATTCCGACGTCGGTATTCTTTAAGGGTCGTCAGCGACATCAGTTGAGGAAGCTGCAAACTTATTTGCTGAGTATTTTAGCTATAATTTCGTTGCTCAGTCTTATGCATTTGACTATGCTCAAACGCATGTCTCTCCTTTGGGACACTCTCTCTCACATCTAGGGATGCTGGCGGCTTTTCAGTTATTTACCCTAAAAAGTGTGGATCTCTTATTGAACCAATTCGCCGGATTTTCAATCGGTCACTTTCTTCTGTTGTATTTATGGATGCCTGGAAAAAGGCAACAATAACGCCTATTTTCAAAGATGGTAGCATAAATGATGTTGGGAATTATCGACCAATTTCGAAACTTTCCTCGATTGCTAAGCTTTTTGAGTGCATTGTGAAAGGTAAATTAGTTTTCGCTTATCATTCCGAACCAACATGGTTTCGTTCAAGGTAGATCTTCCGTCACCAATTTGGCGTTATTTGTCGACGATTGCCATGCTGCCTTTAAATCTGGTTATGAAGTGGATACTATATACACTGATTTTTCAAAGGCCTTTGACAGGGTCCCCATAAATTTCTAATTTCTAATTTCATGGATTAAATCTTATATATGAAACAGAGTGTGTACTGTTGTCCTTGACAACACGGTTTCCCAATCTTTCACTGCAAGCTCTGGGGTACCACAGGGTAGTATATTGGGGCCTCTGCTATTTGTTCTCTTCATAAATGACATTAGTTCATGGTTTACTTTTTCCAAATTCTTGTTATACGCTCACGATTTGAAGATCTATTCATCGATAAAATGTAAACAAGATGCAATCGCCCTTCAGTTGGATCTAGATAATCTAAACCAGCGATGAGCAGAGAGCTTTTACTCTGCACGCACTTATACAAAATGTATCGGAAGCTTGAAAGAGCTTTGCCCGCGGGCAAGAAAGTGCCCATCAGTGCCCATCAGTGATCTAAACTGTGTAACCAAATGCTTCCACATAACTTTTTCCAAAAAGCTTTTAACTTCGCGAAACTCTTATCAAATTGCTGACTGTAGACAGAATTAAGGACCTGGGAGTGTTTTTTGATATAAAGTTTGCATTTTCCACTCACATTGACTACATAGTTTCTAAATTATTATCTATGCTTGCCTGTGTTCGTCGTAATTGCTCCTGCTTCTCGGATCCTTATACTTATAAAATGCTTTACACTGCTTTCGTAAGATCGCGACCGGAATATGCTGCTTTTATTTGGAGACCATATCATGCTACCTACGTAAATAGAATAGAGCGTATCCAGAAATCGTTTATACGTTTTGCGCTGTCCTCAGTGAAATCCACGGAACCAATTCCATCAAAATCTTTGTCTAGCAGAAGGGCGTTTCTGTCAGGTTCCTTCGTGGCTAACATTTTAGGAGGTTATGTCGATTGTACGGAGCTTTTAAGCAGAACAGGCTTCAATGTGCCATCACGCAGTCTTCGGCATGTGGATATATTTTACATTCCAATTGTTAAGTCATATTATTCTCTTAATGCGCCATTAATCAGAACTTTAATTGAATTAAAGCAATATAATTATTTAGATATCTCGCTTCAAAGAGGCTTGGTAAACGAATAAATAAATAAATAAATAGGCACGGTTTGAGCCAAGTTGGTAGCCCTGCTGGCAAAGGCAACGCTATTGGTTCACCAAGCACCGAACGCTCGAATATCGCTCAGTGCGGACGCCAGCGACACTGCTATTAGCGCAGCACTTCATCACATTGTACACAACGAGTTTCAGCCATTGGCGTTTTTCAGTCTAAAACTAAGCGAAGCACAACGGAGGTACAGTACCTACGACAGGGAATTACTCGCAATATACCCATCCATCAAGCACTTCCGAGGAATGCTGGAGAGAAGACCGACCCTTCGAGGTACGAACGGATAACAAAACGTTAGTCTACACTTTCGCACAAAAACAAAATTTTTTTTTTCACTTTTTAACCGACTTCACAAACAGGAGGAAGGTTATCAATTCGTCGGAATATTTTTTTTATGTATGTTACCGCATAGCTTTGGACCACGTTAGCCGATTTCTATAATTTTTTTTTTTAAGGAATGGTATCACCTAACAGGTGATCCCATTCCAATTTGGTTTAAATCCGATCATTGGAATATGAAGAGATTTACGACAATCTTAAATTTTTATATGAGAATTGAAGTCGGTTTTGTTTTTTGCTTAAAAATTATTTGTATTTCAACATATTTTTATTAAAAGAAAAATACTGATAAAAATAAAATACTTTGCACAAACAACAAAAAATATAATCGATAGCACGGCCGAGTAATCATAGTCAACTTATGTACAGTAGTCGAAAAAATTATAGCCGCACCAAATTTTCACAAATTTTAAAATATTATTTTTGTTGTTATTTAATTTCGGTTAGTTTTTTATAGTTCATTCTTTAAAAACATCCGTCACCCGATTGAGTATTTGCCAAAGTTTGGTGCAAATTGTATACCAATTGTGCGCATACCCAAAAATTTTTCTTTATCCCAATCACGAAAATTAATTTTTTTGACTACAAAAAACCAAAATGTTCCCAATTTTTTTTTATTTTGTACCAATTCACATTAGGTCAAATGATAACCTTTTCTGTGCGAAATTAATAGCAGCTAAAATATTTCACTATTTTAATGGAATAATTAAAACAAAAAACCGACTTCAATTCTCATATAAATGACGTACGGAATTTTTTTTTTCCCGAGCGCACTTGTGCACAAGGGTATTATAACTTTGTTCACATAACGGTTGTTTGTAACAGGCAAAACGAATCGAGATAGATATAGACAAATGTATACATAAATGATCAGGATGAAAAGAGAAATCGATTAAGCGGTGACTGTCTGTCCGTCCGTCCGTCCGTCCGTCCGTCCGTCCGTCCGTCTGTCTGTCCGTCCGTCCGTCCGTCCGTCCGTCTGTCTGTCCGTCCGTCTGTGCACACGATAACTCGTGTAAAAATTGAGATATCTTAACGAAACTTGGTACGCGTTCTTCTTTCGGGTGTAGGACGGATGGTATTGAAAATGGGCAAAATCGGACAATAACCACGCCTACCTCCCATATAACGGTAATTTTCAGAAATACGAAAACTGCGATATTTTAGTAACTATTGAAAATAATTCACTCAAAATTGATACTTATAATAATTTGTAGACGAGAAATAAGAATATTATAAATTTTTGAAAAATGGGCGTAGCCACGCCCACTTATGGTCACATGTGTATATCTTGGCAACCGCTGTACCGATTTCTTCCCAACTTGGCACAGTTGTTGCCCTTGGTACAGCATATCAAAGGGCCAAAAATTTTTAAAATCGGACAATAACCACGCCCACATTCCATATAAGGGTAATTTAGAGAAATACGAGTTCTTGGATAAATCAGTAAATATTAAAGCTAATTTATTCAAAATTGACACTTGCAACAATTCTTTACCAAGAAATACGTTTATGATAAAATTTTAGAAAATGGGCGTGGCACCGCCCACTTATGGTCACATATATGTATCTCGGTAACCGTTCTACCAATTTGCACCAAACTTGGTACGGTTATTGTGCATGCCACATTAAAGCAAAGCGTTGAAAATTATTGAAATCGGCCTAAAGTTACGGCCGCTTTTGATATAACAATAAATTTCAGAAATGCTTGAAATTTCAATATTTCGAAATTTAAGGACGCTAACTTACTCAAAATTGATACACCCCGGCTTACCATGTAGCGGTAGCTTGCGGAAAGGTGAAAAACATAATAATACTTGCGCCGGGTATGTGATGTTCGGCTCCGCCCGAACTTAGACTTTCTTACTTGTTTTTGTTTTAGTTTTTTGGTGCCGAGTAGTGGAAACAGGAGTTTGTTAAGTGTCGAGATCTAAAACTACTCAGCTACAGAATGAAATTCATCAGCTGATTGGATATGCTAAAGATAGTATTTCAATTATTGAGAGTGAGTTTTCTTTATAGTAAAAATCGAGTCCGATATATCAAACGCGCTGGAATGAGAGTTAAAATCTTGACATAAACAACGGAATGATTCGTTTAGTTCAAAATTAGTTTTGCATGGCTTCAAAAACAGAGGTCGAAAGTGTCTTGACACTCGAGAGGGAACATTAAAATTTAACTCAACCAGGAAGGCCGGGTTATTAATCAAGCCTGTCATTAATTTTACGATAAATATTATACCTAGCATTTCTCTCCGACTTGCGAGTGTAGGCAAATTTATGAGCTTTAGACGACTTGTGTAAGAGGGAGATTGTAATCTGAATCCCAGTTAAAGTCACGCAATGCAAAAAGCAAGAATTGTTTTTGAATTGATTCAATCCATTCTGAATGAACTTGGTAGCGGGGATTCCAAACAATAGATCCGTATTCTAGTATAGATCTAACTAAAGTGTTAAAAAGAGCTTTTGTAGCATGAGGATCTTTGAACTCTTTTAACCATCGCTTTACAAATGCAAACACGCCTTTGGCTTTATTGACTGTAACATTAATATGATGATTGAAATTGAGTTTGGAATCCATTGTGATACCAAGATCGACAAAATTGGATACCTGCTCCAGATTATAATTTGATTCTGAATAAACAGCTGGTTGAACAGCCCTCCGAGAGAAACACATAACTTTACATTTTTTAAGGTTTAGTGGCATATAATTTGCATTACACCAACTAACCACGTTGCTCAGATCCGCTTGTAACAAAGACCTTACTTCGATAGAGGACAATGTTTTAAAGAGTTTCACATCATCGAAAGAAATATCATTAATGAATATCAGGAACAGAATCGGCCCAAGGTGGCTTCCCTGAGGAACTCCTGAAGAAACTTTAATGATGTTGGAAGAACAATTATTAACAATAACTCTTTGTGTTCTATCAGAGAGGTAAGAAGAGACCCATTGAAGAAGACTGGGGTGAAAGCCGATTAGGTCGAGTTTTACGGATGTGTAACGAGTGACACACTTTGTCAAAAGTTTTACTGAAATTGGTGTACGTCGGTATGAGCATTTTCTCTAAAACCGTTTGAGACAAGTGTTGTAAACTCCAATAAATTCCTTTAGAAAACCCGTGTTAAGATTGTGAAATTGAAGAAGATATAGAATATGTCAGCTGGTTAACAAATTGCTTCGAATAATTTGGGGATAGCGGAGAGCTTCGCTATGCCTCGATAGTTTTCTATTGAGGACCTGCTGCCGTTTTTGTGAAGTGGTATTATGAAAGACTCCTTCCAAGCGGACGGAAAAACGCCATGTTTTAGCGAAAAATTGAATAGAGTTGTTAAAGGCTCGCTGATGTTCTCAGCGCAGTTTTTAAGAAAACAGGTCGGAATATGATCAGGTCCAGGCCTAAAGGACGCTTTTAAGGTTTTTAAATAGTGTAAAACTTCATCGGAAGATATACTGGAATATAAGTAGAGTTGATTGGACAAAGCTCGTATGGGTAGTCTCCACTTATAGGGAAGTCGGCAGAATAATTGGACCTAAAGAACTGGGCAAACATGTTGGCAATGAGTTGGCTGTCGCTAGACACAGTGTTGCGATAATGCATAGGGGAGGGAAAACCATGTACTTTACGCTTTGAATTTACGAAACCATAAAATGATTTAGGATTGTTTATTAAATTCTTCTTAATTTTACATAAATATGAATTATAACATTTCTTATTCAATGCAAAGTTGCTATGCCGCAAAACTGAGTACTTTACGTAATCACTGTGTAGGCCCGTTCTTTTATACAGTTTAGAATAATGTGACTTTTTATTTTTCAATTTTTTAAGCTCTTAATTGTGTTGATTCTTCATGAACAATATTACGTTTTGGCACATACTTTCGAAACAAATCGAAAACAGTATCATTAAAGTGCTCAACGCTACGCTCCACGTAATCTCTATATATTGGCCAAGATAACTTTGAAAATTCTTTATTAATTTTTCTGAAATTTGCTTTCGCAAAAACATATCTAGTACTTGAACTATACGACTTATGTATTTCATTTATGATTTCGTAGCTTACTAGGGGATCACACCGATTAATAGAGGACTTCGGAACATCATCAACCTAAACGAGATCATGTGAAAACATGACTTGGCTTTCGTAAAACAGACTCTTCCGCTTTTTGTATATTCAAATGATGAGTATATGTGTTTAAGTGGTACTCAAAAACATTGTCCGATTAGCTTGGTTTTGACACAAGTTATTTTCTTAAAATACTCAACCCCCTCCCCCTTAAATTGAGCTACATAATAAAATTAGTATGGTCACATGTACATAAATGGTTTCTTCTGGAAATTCCTAAATTAAAAAAAGAAAAATATTTATTACATTTCTCACAGATATGCCTTGAGGAGAGATTTCTAAACCAGTTAGTCGTCATAAAACACTCCATTTTCACTTGAGGCTTCAGTACTCCCAAATTCTCCACCAATATTATTTATATCAGAATGAAAATGCCTCTTTGTAACACATTTACCAAAAATCGCTGGTAACTTCCTGAAAAGAATACGAACGTTATTGAAAGCTCTATTCACTTTGAGTAAAAGATTTCGAAATTTCCGTAAATTCTCTCAAGGATTTGCCATTTTGGGAAGACTGCACATCAATGGTCTTTGTGAATCGGCGCAAGTGCCTTTGTAACATAGCCATGGCTACGCTACAGGAGATGAAATGCAATCCAAATTGAGGCTGCTATCACATATTTACTTCCTTTTGCACTATTTATCACAATTAAAATTGACTATTTATCACCAAAAAATTTGGGATAAACTGTTTTTAGCGAAAGAGAGAGAGCAATTTTTAGAGATAGCTAAAAATTCGGAAAAATTTTAGCTTTCGTAGTTTAGCATTTTAGCGATAGTGAAAGTTAGAATCCGGCTGCTGGTCGACACAGTTGGCTTTTTGATTTCGAAAAGAACTTCATCAGCAAAAAACGATATGTTTTCAGATCTAAATATTTTAGCATCCTTTCCAAATTGTTTTCCATAATTTTCGTCTTTCTTTCGCAAACATGAGCAGCACCAAATTTTTTTTTTAACATGGTTGACAACCGAAAAAAAGTTTTCATTTTTTCGAACATCCAATCAGCCAAACTTCAAACAACTCGCCTTTTGAAATAGCATGATAGCCCAGAAAAAACCGTTTTTCTTGAAAACGGCTAAAAACGGCGGGCTATGTAAAATAAAATCAACTCGTTACACCTTAATTTAGCCATTTCCTTTTCCATTTCGTTTGCCGAGAGTTAACAAACTTGTGAAAGCTGCCTTTTTTATATAGTTATAGATCTATTGAAGCACAAAAAATATGCATACTTAGAATTTTGAATACCCCCTCAAATCTGGACTCAAAGTCTAAAAACGCGCTTTTCATAGGTTGAGCCTTATAATTGTTCTTAACTTAATTTCTGTTTATCTGATGAAAAATATTTACAGTGCGTACACGGTAACCGCAACCCTCAATACGTGCAATTCCTTGATTAATGCAAGTCTCTAAAGCAAAACATTGTAGCCTTTATAAGTTCAACTTCAAAACAATTTAACCTCAATACCTACAAAATTCTTTGTTTATGCATGCCAGACACACAAAATTTGAATTTTTTGCCTTTCTTTGACTTACCTACCAGTATTCTGGAAAAAACATAAAAGTGCTGCTTCTGCTAAAGTGATGTGTAATGAGTTTAATATAAACAAATCAGCTGTTATTAGAATTTGTCAAAAAGAAAGCAAAAGTAAAGATACAAAAATATAGAAGCTGGACTTGAGAAACGGCAAACTTTAAAACAGCGCGAGTACCTAAAAAGGATTAACACAATGGTTTTGTTTTAAGTGAAAGTAAAATGTTCCCATATCTGTCCAATTTGTGAAAGCTAAAGTCCGCAAGTTACATAAAAATAACCAACTGAATCTTTTGCCAGACAAGACATACATATTGCTTATGGGACTAGACCATAGGGCTGCCAGATACCTCTGTTGCCAAACCGAGACACTTTAGGGAGGGTCTCTCGCTCCCTTCTGTTTCATTTCGACGTGCGAATGGATGTAGTGAAATTTTATTTTGACAGACAAAAACAAAAACATAAAAACATGAGATCATGAGATACAACGTACGCCAACAAAACGAAACAACTTATCACAACTAAAGCACAGAGAATTTTTCACAATGCATTCACCTTTTTTTATTCTTTGTAAAAATACAGCTTATACTAAATATATTAAAAAACATAAAAATCAAATATTTAAACATTGTGCTAAACTCGGGAAAATTCAATAAATTTGCATACATATTTGAAACATTCTAATCAGACTTTTTATACAAATTTTTAAAATGAAGTTTTGCAACCCATTAAATTTTAGTTGATTTTTGGTATTGTTTTTACTGAGAGTTTCTTCCATACAAACTATGTTCGAGAATTCTTTTTATATGGAAGACACTGTCAGCCAAAAAAAAATAAATGCTAAAAACCAACGAAATTTGCTGGCAAATTCAGACTTGCACTTTATTAATTGGCTTAAAAGCTACATTTTAAACATTTTTCTAAAAGATCTGATTAGAAATTGTGATCTGATGAAAGAGCCTCCGAGCTCTAAGTTTCATGAAAGACAAAAACTTATGTATAAGATAACATTAAAATATCAGTCATATTTTTCGTTGCTGTGAACTTGTTTCAAAACTTCTGTATTTCCCTTAATATAATTGTAAAACTCTGTGCACGTCATTTTGAACGTATTTAGGTACATATACTAATCATCAACTATTGCTTGTGCAAAGTTCAACTATCTCGAAATGTGACTATTTCACAAATTAAGCCGGTGCACTAAGAGAAAGAAGTTTAGAATTAAAAAAGCGTGCTAAATTAAAAAAATACGCATATGAAAGATAAAAATGAAGCGATTTGCAATTACCGATTGCTTTTTATAATTAAGTTAAAAAAATATCTAAATTCCATGCTGGTTGTAATGGGAATTGAGCCCTGACCCTCTGGAAATTAGCAAATTGTGGCAAGCATCTTCGCGCACTCAGCTACAGCCAGACATGTAAATTTCATTTAAATGTTGAGTTTGAATCAACACCACGCGTGCGTGTTATGAAAGTATTATTTTTAAATACGAACATTTTTAAACGATAATCAAATAGAAAATATTCATGTTTACTATGCGTTATTTCCCTCAGTGAATTCATAACATTTTTCTGAATATTACAATGCGGTTTTTCTCTTAGTGTAGTGATTTTTGAACTTTTATTCAAATTTGTGCAATCAAATCAAAAACCGGGACATTAAAACGAAGCCCGGGACATTTTAAGGTTGGACCGGGACACTGGGACAAATAGTCTAAAACCGGGACATGTCCGGGAAAACCGGGACGTCTGGCAGCCCTACTAGACCATGCCACGCTTGAGCAAATGCATCTGGGACGTACAAAGTTTTTCTTCTTCATCTTATTTGGTGCTATAACCGCCTAAGCGAATTTGGCCGAGTCCAAAACAGGACGCAAGTCGTTTCTCTTCTGTGCAAACTGACGCCTATTTGGAAATGCCAAATCACGGAGACGTCCTTCCACCCACTTCCTCACCCACTTATTCCTCGATTTTATCCTGCCTCTGTTCAAAGCTGTTTCTCTTCAATTTTCTCTTGTTTCTCTTCGATTTTATCCTGTCTTTCCATGAGTAACGCGTTGTCTCTGATTAAATTCTCCTGCAGCTGTGTGATCTTTTTATCCAGCTGCGATGACACCTTCTCTGACACGAGCATTGACACCAGCGCTGACACCTCTGACAACAACTGCGACCGCTGTACTTCAAGCTGTGTTTGCATCTGTGATGACATCTCCGAAATGCGCGGATTAGGGATGGGTAAATTCGATATTCGAAGCTTTGATATTCGAGTTTTAATCTAATTTTAGCTCTAAAATGGCGAATTTTTGAAATCGAACTTTATGTTGCTAAAATTCGGATAAAATCGAATTTTTCTATAAAAAAATCGAATTTCATCTTTATTCCCAAAAAAATCAACTCTTCAACTTTCTTCTTTCTGACTAAATTTGCCATCACTGTGTGTGGCACTCCATTTGTCTTAGGGATGCAAGTAAAAAAACACATGTTTTTCGATCTGATGCATCGGGACAAAAAATCTGTGCCAAGAAGGAACTGTTATTACGAACTCAAATTTAAAAAAAAAAATTTGGCTAAAAACTAGTTTTTTTGTTGATTTTTTATTTTAAATGTTTAGATGCTTTTACGTTGGTGGCATGAAGCTTTTGCCTGGGAAGACCCCTAGTAAAATTTTCCGGAGAGTAATTTTCCGGAATATATCAATCCTCGAACGACCGTCCAAATTTTCTTTTTGCGGGATTTCTTGGGGTAAGGGTCAAAATTACCCTTTTAGGCGGGAGCTCATGGGTTAAAATGTTCTATGAAAATATCTCCCATGAAATTTTATTATATATGTCTTAACCTTTAATTTCGCTGACATTTATTTTAACTATTTTTTCGACTTTTTTGAAAAGTACTTAGGACGAGACATGAAAACTTTAGCAGGCCATAAAATAAAAATACGAGCTAACTTTTGCAAATCCACCGAGAGTTTTATTACTGGATGGGTAAAATGTTAACAAAGTCCGGGCTGGTTTCGGCTGTCTCACAGTGTAATTTGAGTTTAACTTTTTAGACAGGTGGCCACTCTCTTCAAGAACCTGAAAAATATTTTAAGTATTGCATAGTATTTTAAGCACAACACTTCTTTAACTAAATTCGACTTTTCAAACAGGTGGCACCCCTCCTAAATGTAATTAAAAAATAAAGTTTATTCAAAACCATTTCGATTGATACCCATATTGGGGTAATTTATTTAACTTATTAAATAATTTGATTTTGATTTTCTTACATATGGCACAAAACTAAAACTATATTATACATATACAGGGCAAGCGCTTTCGTTTGACACCTTCCTCCGTTTTGAAAATCGAACGAACGAATATTTAACGTAAACATCTCCAAACTCGATTAAGAAGTTTCAATTAAAAAAATCTTTGGAAAATTCGAAAAAATTCGAATTAAATCGAATTTGCACCACCAAATTTCGAATCGAATAATCGAATGGTTGGGCAATGTTCGAAATTCGAAAAAAATCTAATTTCAACCCCCCACTACCCTAGCGCGAATCTTGTGATTGCATCTGCGATGAAATTTGCAACAAGCGTGCACCCAACTGGTACAGTAGTTTTTCAATTCAATTAAATACAGTAGTTTTTCAATTCTAGCTTTTTGGGCGAAACAAGATTGTCACTCACGTATGTAGGTAAGAATTACTAACCCCCATCGATTTATTTATTCAGCCCTATCGAAATTGTACACACAAACAAATTGGGAAAAAATTGCTCACATGGATACAATCCACTAATTGATGTTACATTACAGACGATAGTATCGATAGTTTTGAAGCATCGATAGTACTTTTTGAAAACACAAACCATCGATATATCGACAGTATTGTCGATATTTTTCCAACTCTAAATTGTTTATAAGACTTTTCCTAACATTTTAAAATCAAAACTTATCAAGAAAAATTTTATGGGTGCAGGTAAAGTTATTTTATACTTTTTTTGTTCATTTATAGAAACGTGGTATGTATATTAAAATGTATTTATATTAAATTTTTTTACTTTACAAACAATTTTTGCTTTTCGACACTATTTTTACATAGGCGGGCATTTGCTTGTATATCTTTGAATGGGAATAACAAGGCAAGAAACAGTGTCCGTCCGCCGGTTTGGTAGTCAAACACGTATCTATCTATTCGGTTGCAGCAGCTGTTGAGGTATCGTGTAAAAATTTTTGCAGGGAAAATCTCAAGTTCTGTATATGGTTTTTCCAGAACATGCCCCCAAGATATTGTAATTTTTATGAAAAAGAAATCAAACTTTAACAAATAAAAAATTAAAAACAACAAATCTTTTTTTTGCGTTTTGTATTTTCTATATTAAAGCCTGTTATATTGCAAAAAGTCGAGCTGCTAACGATGAAAATCCATGCATTAATTGTTGTGAATGGTCAAATGAAAATATGCCAAATTTACATAATGTGACCATATCGTACAAGGCGTATGAGTAACATTTTCCATGTAGAGGTTTGAATTTTTTAATCCACAATTGAAAATATCTTGGCAAAACGACCTGATCTAGAAAAATTGTGTACAGATCCGTCATCTACGACCCCAAATTAAGTTTATGTTTCTCGGCGTTTTTTGTGTCATTCTACAGTGTTATCTATTCGATCGCCTAAGAATACAAAAATTCGGTCAGCTCAATGATTTGTTTTCAAATGCAACAATTTAATTTGCTTACATTGCGATTCATTCCCCCACTGGGATATATTTTCAATTCATTTTTATAGTTTTCTTTTCTTGTTTATTGGTGAGCACGTGTGAAATGCAATTCTGGGAAACTGAAAATACGCAAATAAGCATTTCATACTTTTCTACATATTATGTGTGTGCAGTGTACAATTTACACAGTTTTCAGTGTACATACATATGTATGTACATAAGCCAAGTATATTTCAGAGCAAATTCATGCACATATACACATACATACATATGTATGATACTTAACTGCTAAAGAAGCCTGTTGCCACGGTTGCCACTTCATCAAAATTTTGTGTATATATATATTTATAAAAGTATATTTTTATAAAAGTATTAAACGTTAACAAAAATTGCAATATTTTCAACTAGTGTAAAAAAATAAATTTTCTCCACATATTTGTTTGCATAATAATATTTACAATTATTTTCATGAAAAATTTTGTTCATTAATTAATCAGGTTTACAAAAAGAAAAGTGTCTGCATATTGAGCCAAACCTCTCTATCCCTATGGTATTCATCGCCCTGAATACGAGTCCAGGGTCTGTTAGTCTCCATCACGTCAGGTTCGAGCTCATTGGAAGGTCAAGTAGGGAAATATTCGTTGAAAAACCTGAACATTCAATACAATTCTTCTGAATTTGACCTTGATATCACCTTGGCATGACCCCTAGATAACTTTGAAGAATCAAGAGAGCCCCATATTCGTATTCAGCGACAACAAAAACCTATGTATATGAATCTTTTATTTTTATTGAATAAATTTTTTCAGACCTCAGATTCGTATTCAGCGCGTCGAATATCATAGGGATGTAGATGTTTGGTTCAATATGCAGAAACTTTTTTTTTTGTAAACCTGTGTTATTTATGAAAATATAGTTCATTCTATAACAAAACCCATATAGATCAAAGCTTCACATTTAGTTCATAAAAATTCATTTTCATCAGAATTCAAAATTTTGTATTTAGAATTTCTAGAAAATTTTGGAGTATGCAGTTTTGTAGCCCTTTCAATTTTAATAAAACAAAGTGCAAGTTTCAAGTCGCTAAAAATTACCGTCGATTTTTTAGAACTTCTTTTTCTGCAGGGTGTTGCGCGTTTTCTTCCATATAAAAATAAATTTTTATTCCGATGCAAAACGAATTTTCGAATTCAGTTGACGTGGTCCAAAGTTATACGGTAACATACATAAATAAAAAACAAAAAACGAAGAAAAAAGGCCCATATTTGGTACAATTATAGCACAGTGGCAACCGTGCCTGTTGCAATAAAGAAAACATTTTTAAGAGCAAATGGCAGTGGGATCTCTCTGTTGACAATATTTGCCGCTCTCATGCTGATATAAATAAGTATGTACTTAGTAATGTATGTATGTACATATCAGGGATGTTGTGAATATTTGCATTTTTGCATGATTTGTATCATTCGCATTAGCATCAAATGATACGAATGTTTTGCGAATGCGAATGTGTACATGGGCAGAGAGTCTACTCTAATATTGTCTGTCTAACCAGGGTGCGGAAAATAACCGGCTTTTAGCTTCAGGCGCTAAACGGTTAAATAGTCTATCAAGCAACATTGATGGGCCTTCAACAAATACTGCTAATCGTCTTATAAGCAGCCTAGAAATAATTTTAGATTCCTCCAGTGAAAGCGAAGGCTCGGATGTAGAATCTGGGGACATTAAAAAAATGTGAGATTAAAGTTCAATGGGAGGCCTATCTTAAAGAAAAACGAGCTCATCTCGGTGAAAATCCTCTCCATTGGTGGAAAACTAAACCGAAATACGACAAATTGACAGATCTAGCCCGCAAATATTTGATCGCTTCACCCGCCAGCGTTCCAAGTGAGCAACTGTTCAGTGCAGCCGGCCTTATATGCGAGCCTCTAAGAGATCGTCTCATGGGAGAAAAGGCAGCAAAATTACTTTTTTGAAAATTGCCCCTTGTGAACTTTGACTACTAGATTAAAAGACTGTATAGGTTAATCACCCGTTCAATGTTCTAATAATTCACAAGTAATTTTTAAGTAAAAAACAAAACCGACTTCAATTCTCATATAAAAATTTAAGATTATGGCACGTTATGGCAAAGTTATGGCGCATTTACATGGTATGAAGCCATATGAACTGTTGATACGTTAAAATAGAGGGACTACATGTTCTAATGAGGAATTCAATGATATCGAGTGGGATGCATAGAATAAATTTTTTCATATGAAAAGTTATGGGGAGATACTGTAAACATACTGTTGTGATACTGTTAAACATATGAAATTATAGCAAGTTGAATTTTCATACATCTTCCCATAAAAAGTTTAACAGATGCAGAGATACGAAGGGGGGTTTTTCCCATTTTGATGCCTTTTTAATATAAAAACCCACCGAAAAGGTGGAAAGCGGCAACTCCGCCATTAACATACATGTCAAAAGTATGAATTTTAAAAATTAAAAACAATAAACAAACAAATTTAAAACAAAGAAATTCTTTGTACTAGAACTTTTTAAATTGAAGCCACTCACGTTTAGTGGACAATAAAAATACGAAGAACTATGATAAAAAACTTACAACAAGACATTACAGAACATTTTAATGAGTTTTATATCACGTTTAAGAAAAATAAGCCTATATTTTCCAAGCTGGCAAAGAAATGAAAATGTGTATTTTTTGTTGTTTACACAAAGACTTGCCAAATATACATATAAGTAAAAATTATAGAAGGCATGTATACTTCTCCCTTTCATTTTTTCATACAGTTTATGCTTCTTTCTGGCTTTTACAAAAATGCAGAGATACCGCACTTATTTCGGTACAATATGATCGTAATGTATTTTCAATTCGAAATCAAACAAAAACATCCCACGAAAATGTTTGCGATTTTAGAACCATTAGTGAATATTTGCAAACTACTGCAAATAATAGAGTGCCATATCTTACAAAGATCAGAGTATTAACGAAACAAACAAGCATTTTATGGCTTCATGTTTCCTTCAAACCGCATTGCTATTTTTTCTAACTTTTCCTTTTGTTTAGCGCTGTAACCTATTAAGTTATATCTTTTAATTTATACATGTGAACTATTTTCAATTAGCATTTTTTCATTTGCTCCAGAATTTTGGGTACATTTTCTTATAGTACCTCTCATTCTTTTTTATATTACATATATACACTCCGAAGTTCGGGATAGTATTTTGAATATACCAGCAATATATGTAAAAGTAGTGGCGGCTGCTGTAGAGCATTACGCAGAGCCTGAGTTCAAGCCCAGTTTTTCTAATAGTGGTTGCCCCTCTGTTGGTAATAGTAAACCTTCAAGTGTATTCTGTCATGGAAACAACTTCTCATTAAAATACAATTGCCGTTCGGAGTCGGCGTAAAACTGTCCTTTACTTTGTGTGACAAAATCACGCACGCCGCATATCGGAGGAGAAGCTAGGCCAAACACATATTGTTCAAGCGACATACATATTCGTCGTTTAAAGTACAAAAGCGCGTATCGTGGTTCTGCAAAACCTCGGAACTGAAATTTGTGCCAAAAGAGATATTTGGTCATCGGAAGCTCCTGACATCAAGCCCTTAGCCATTTATAATAAAATATCGATATAATAAAATATCGACTTAGACATAAGGAGAGAAGATTATTAAGTTTAAAAGAGAGAACCGTTTTTAAAATTTAGGCAACCTCCCATACGAGGTTTTGCATTTCATTTATGCGCGGTTTTGTGCTTTAAACGAAGATATGTAGAAGTATTGCATACATATTTTGGTGCCCATTCAAGTAAAAATCCACTGAGAAACGGAAGAAAACGGCATCCCTATGATTTCAACTTATGCCAAACGTTTCGTAAACAAGAAATTCTGAACAAAAAACTGTTTTTCCACAAAGATGTTTAAATGGAAGCATTACAAATATGGAAAAATAGCAATCCACAAGGCTTTATTGGCAGTAGGTCCTTTTTAAAGCACATTTAACAAAAAAATAAGCTTCTAGTTTCGAAGCTAGCACAAAATAAAATTCTTTTATTTGTTGTTTACAAAAAAAAATATTGTCTAGTATAAATAAATGTAAATGTGTAAATGTGTGGTGTAAATGCACCATCATACCATGTAAATGCACCATTATGCGGTAACATACATTACAAAAAAAAAAATATTCCGACGCATTTATAACCTTCCCCTTTTTGTGAAGTCGGTTAACAAAATTTTTAAGTAATAAAAACGATGACTTAAGTGATTATAGCTTTTTTAACATTCGCATTCGCATTCGCATTCCGAAAATATGTGAAAAATATGACATTCGATACTTACTTACTTAGTGAGAGGTTTGCTAAAGTTATACTAAAAACAGCGCCCGCGGACGAACTGTTTAAAGCTCTGTAAATTTTGTATGGGCGCGCATAGAGTAAAAGCTCTCCCTGAGCATCACTATTTTAAGCCCACTGGCAGTGTGCGGACTACCAATCTTTTTAGTGGTAGATAAGCCTTAAAAACCATGGTAGATTCCGAAACAATGTGGTAGACACAGGTATTAAAATGCGAAGGCTTTCAGTTTATTAGTCTATAAACACACATTGTTTTGAAGTATTTTCTGATATTATAAGCAATGAAGTTTTGTGGCACAATCCGTAGAGTTAAGTATATCGTCGTTTAAAGTACAAACCCGCGTATCAAGATAATGCAAAACCGCGTGCGAGGCTGCATAAATTATTTTCTAGAGAGTAAAAACACTCATAATTTCAAAATGTTCTCTCTTCTATAAAGGCTTGTATATTTTAGGACGAATGGATAAAGCTTGAGCCAGGAGCTTCGGTGAGCAAATCCAATTTTTGTCAAAAATATGTCAGTTACGCGGTTTTTCAGAACGACGGAACGCGGTTTTGTACTTTAAACGACGATATGTTTATAATATTTAGCATTACAAATAGAATTCAAGAAACATTTTAAGTCTCAATAAAACATATTTGATCCGAAACTTAAATATTTAAATTCCTTAAAGAAGTATGATATTTATGAACTAAAAACAGCTTTAAAAGAACTTATTCAAAACGCCTTCTGAAGTACGTCCTTCAAAAGCCCTTCAGGTAGCTCTTCTTTGAGTAGCGAAACCAGAAGCCCTTCAATTTGTGCCACTTCCAGAGAACGTTTAAAACAGAGAAGCAGCAACACGCTACTCGTTGGTATTTTGTAATAGATCAGAAATCGGCTAGAAGCTCACCACGTTAAATTTTTAACATCAATAGCTCTAGAAGCTCACCATTTTTTAACAGCGTGAGCGCAGAGCGGCACAAAATAACAGAATTCGAATAAATTAGCAATTGTGAAATGTTATTTTTGTGCACGTTTATATCTATCACCAAAAATGACTTTTGATAGTTATTTTAATGCCCCTTTCATTGAATTAAATCTAAAACATTAATTAGTTATTACAAACAATTTCTGGATAAATTTTGGGAAAACGTTATTTTCATAAAAATTCCAATTAACTAATATAAATTTGCGAAAATTTTGTAAACCATATTTTCGTCAACAATTAGTAAATTCTTCATTAAAAAAATTTTAAACACGCTAAAAGGCAAGCGCATAAAAATGTTTGTAAATACATATACATAGTACCTATGTAGATGCATTTATATGTATGCACATATGCAAATAAACAAATGCTGCGCGCGGTTGAATTTTTTTCGTTATTTTTTTGTATAAAAATATGGTTAATGCTTTAATCAAAACCACATAAGTCAAACTTTATACAAAACTTAGAAAAATTCAACAAATTTTCGTCTAAATTTTGAACTTTTTAATCTGAGTTTTTTGAATGATAGATCGGTAGAAAAGCAAGTGCAAATCTTAAGCGGCTAAAAAATCGCGTATATTTTTAATGATTTTTTATTGCGGACGGCTTGTACTTTTTACCATATACATAAAAGCGAATTTCTTGTAGAATAAAATGCGCAAGACCGTTTGCATACAAAATAAAAAAATAAACACTATATTTTATAAATTACACCTGTTATATGCATAAAACCGCAAAACCGTCGGAAAAAATTCATTAAAAATTAACGCGATTTTTTATCCGCTTAAAACTTTCACTTGTTTCACTAGAATTACATATATAACCATCTATCTACGTACCCAAAAGTAGAAAATTTAGATGAAAATTTGTTGAATTTTTCTACGTTCTGTATAAATTTTTAAAGTTTGACTTATGTGGTTTCGATTAAAGCATGAACCATATTTTTATAAAAATATAACAAAAAATTTTTACTTGAAAAACATTGTAAATATTATACAAAAAAGAACCATGCAATCACTTTTGATTGCCCGTGTATGTACGTATGTGTGTCTAACAAATTATGGCTTGTTATCAAAATACCGATATTAACTAACAAACTTAATATTATATAGTACAAATGTGTTTGTAATATTAATTTCATTAAAATTATTTCTGCAATCAAATTTTCTATTCATGCAAAAAGCCAAACGCATAAATTTGTACGTACATATATACACATGCCTTTGTAAATATGTAGGTATGTAATGTATGTATGTAACATATATATGTACATACAAATGTACGATTGGTCGGCTTTCGTCTTCCCCTCGCCGCTCCCATCAACACACAAATTATTCAATTTCTGCGAATCGGCACCAGATTGGCACGTGCGCGAAACCATTAACCCCGAGTTTGCGAAATATTTAGATTTTCGCATAAGTTTGCATTTAATAAAGCAATACTCGTACATTTTGTATGGTGAATAATATTAATTAATTTAAAATTCTGCATGTAACCATGTTCTCGACGATACATGTAACTTTCATAAAGATTAAACATAAAAATTGTGCTTCATTAACAGTTGCAACCAGCTGAAAGCAAAAAAACTATGTCCGCTAAACGGGTTAAAAACCAACTGGAATTGACATTTTTTACACGCATACATGCATACATTCATATACACATGTACAGTGGAGTAGCACTAACTTGGACATTGCATTGCTTGTACTTTGATGTGTTTGAATCTTTTTATGGTACTGAAGATTTGGTTACGGATGAAAAAAATTTAAAATAATCTGTGGATATATATAAATATATTTTTATAAACTCTTAGAGGTATAGAAATTTTCAATATTAAAAAATAAATAAAATAATTTTTTTGTATATATGTAAATTTTGTTCAAGGCACATTGACCCACCTGTACAAAAATTGTGGCGCGGCATGGACAAAAATTTTACAATTTCGGACCGAAAAATATGAAAACGAGCTAAGTTGCCACGTTACATCTGTGAACTTCCGATAAAACCACATATGTTTGTGATTTTACAAGTTTTGATTTTATTAAAAAAAAATTAATGTATTTTGCTGCAGAAAACATACACTTTTATTTAATGTTTATTAAAATGACACTTTAAAATACTAGTTAATGATTGAAATATTGGTATGGAACAGAGAAATAGAGTGTTTTGTCAAAAATTACCAAAAATTGCCAAGATTCGAGATAACTTATTTTACTGGATATAGAGAAATAATTGCCAATTTTCACTTGGCTGGCCGAGATTTCTTCATTTTAAGATTTTAGAATTTTTGTGTCGGATTGACAAAGTTGCACTTGTTGGTGATGAATTTGCGGGGAGATGTGCTGCGGTTGTTTTTATGAATGAATTTACTTGGCCTTGAGAAATATGCGCATGCGTTTATGAATGAAATAGTTATTGTTGTATTTGAGTATACGTGTAATTATGTGCATATATATGTATGTATGCTGCCGTGATTTGTACATATGTACATTTATATGCATGTTCGTAGTTTTTTTGGCAGTAATATGCACATACATATATATGCATGCAAAAACGTTATCAATTAATGGAGCATGTACATACGTATGCGTAGAAAATGCATTTTCATTTGACTCCAAAACTATTGGGGCATATTAGTAGACGAAATAAAGTCGACTCTTAAGTTAAAGTTTGTCAGCCCCAAATAAGAAGAAAGTTAGTATGTATGTACATACATATATGTAATATTATGTGCATGTGCAAGAACGTTATCAATAAATGATTTTGGAGTATGTGTATTGGGTACATGTGTACATATGTAAGTATGTACATACATATATACATTCAGATGCGATCAACTAATTAGCAACGAAATTCAATATGATATTGTTTGCAAATTATGTTTATTTATTTTTAATGATTTTAATTTAAAATATAATTCAATCTGTAACAAGAACCACAATAATACAAGTTTAAAAGCTTGCACAAATTGCAAAAAACCGAACCAACTTCAAGAAATGGTCATCCAAATTTTTAATTAGAATATTTAAAAAAATTTCGGGTATGCAGTATTGTAGTCCATTCAATTATAGTATAAGAAAGTGCAAGTTTCAAGTTGTTAAAAATTACTATTGATTTTATAGATTTTTTTTTTGTGGGGGTGTTGCTGTTTTTTTTTTCATACAAAAAAAATTGTGATTATGTGTTATATGGAAGAAAATGCGAACACCCTCCACAAAAAAAATTCTAAAAATTCAACGGTAATTTTTAATGACTAGAAACTTGCACTTTAGTGTACTTCATTGAATGGGCTGCAAAGCTGCATAATTGATTAATTTTTATGCAATTTGTGCAACTTTTAAACTTTTATTATTGTGGTTTCTGTTATAGATTGAGTAATGTTTTAAAGGAAATTATTAAAAACAAATAAATAAACATAATTTGCAAACAATATCATTTTGAATTTCGTTGCTAATTAGCTGATCGCATCTGTGTGTACTAAAATGCCTAATAGGAAGTTAGTTGCAGCTTTTTCACAGATACCTATTCCACTGAAAATGATGTGAAAAAGCTGTAACTAACTTTAGTGTCAACTTTATTTTGACCATGAATAAGCCCCATTATTTACATGTAATACGAGTATTGCAGTGAAAAATCATCATTCAACACATTGGTCCGTATGCATAAAAACTAAGCAATTGCTTTTACTTAAAATTTCATAAGTTTCACTTAAATTTATTTGATCAAATCGAGTAAAAGGTCTGAGATTTTAAGAAAAGGTGTTTGCTTAGGTTATATGCATATGGCATATTTTCTCGAAATAAATGTTCATAAAACTCAAACATAACTTTTCGAGAAAAACCACTTTGCAATTGATGCTTTTGTACGTTTTTGTCAATGTATCCATCTTTGAAGTGAATTTACTAGCAAGAAAACTGCGGTTTGTTGCATTGAAAGCAGCGTAGCAATCGTTAAAAAATATAAACTGATTTTTTCTTCGCTTTTAAATTCCGACAACAAATTACCAAAGAGTACGCATTTGTAGGCTTTTTTTGTCAATGTGTCCATCTTTAAAGTGAGTTTGGGAAAAAACTAAGGCACCTAGAAAACTGGGGTTTGTTGCATTGAAAATAGCGCAGCAACTACAATAAGAATCGTTAAAAAAAAAAACGATTTTTGCGACCCAAATGCCGACGGCAAATCACCAATGAGTTTGCATATTTGCATAGCTTTCACATATTTATTAGATAACAAATCTACGTTTTGGAGTTAAAGCATTCCCTGGCATATGTTTTAGTAAATTAATTTTCATTAATTTAACCAAGAATTTTAATCTTTTTTTTTATTAAATCAATGCCGCGAAAAAGAAAATCCAAACAAAAATACTTAACATTGATACAAATTAACAAAATTGTATCTCCGCTCAGCTCTGTTAACTTGCCGCTCAGATCTGTTAATTTTCCGCTCTCAATTTTCGATTCGAGTGGTGAGCTTCCAGAGCGATTTTGGTAGTGTTTGACAATTCACACGGCTATTCGTAATTGCTGCTTCTCTGTTTTAAACGTTCTCTGCCACTTCGTACAAAAAAGGAAGGAGAAAGGAATGACTTTCAGAAAGGCCTTTCTGAGGACTAAATGTTCAACAAGAAATTTAGCCCACAAAAGCAATACGACACCGCACAACAGCCAGTCAAGCAACACAACTCATAGCAACACAACTCGTAGCAACACCCGACAGCATCTTTGTGACCATGACAACGAAACATCACACAGCAACATGTGGCTGCACGACCACGCAACATCAAGCACGCAGCCCATAAAATATAGAGCACAGCCAGAAAACAGTCAGTCAGCACGGAGCTGTGGTCGCGAGCAGTGTTGTCGTTTTAGCCCTTTGGTGGCTAAATTTGGCTACCAAATTCTTTTTTTGGCCACAAAAATTTGAAATTGCCCCTAGCCCTTTTCAAAATTTATTCATCATTGACATACATTTTTTTTTAAGATTTTCATGAATTTAACTCTTCGCTCATAAAGCGAACGCCTTTCCTTTAAGGCAAGTAAACATATGTCTATTTATGTTCCTTACGTTTCTGGGCCGTTATCTTATCCGTTAACGATTTAACTATACTTTAAAATAGATAAGTTGTTACACAAAAATTTTTTTTGTTGAATAAAATATTAATTCTTTTCAGAGTTCATTGTTTTTCTATACCAGTAATTATAGAAAATGTTTGCGTGTATACTTACATATTTATACTAGCAGTACCCCGGTGTGCTTCTCTACACCAAATATTGAAAAACGAATGAAAAGTCCTGGAATTTTTCTATATGAAAATTTATCATTTGTTTTATTTCAAAATTTTTGATTCTTTATTTTAAATCTTAATCCAACACATTTGGATATACAACATTTTTTGTTTTTCCATCTTGGGTATGAATAAATAAACAATTTGGAATGCCAACTCTTGAACAGGCCACGTATAGCTACCAATTCCAGTAATCTACCACAAATATTTCAAGGGATATACCAGATGAAAATTTTTGTTAGTATGGGTGGTGCCACGCCCCCTTTTCCGAATTCGGGGAAACTTAACACAAACCATCTGCATAATAGCCCGACTATGCCGTATAAATTTGGTTGAAATCTTGCACTTATTCTTTATATATAAGATGTGAGGTACCACGCCCTCTTTTCCAATACCGTCCATTTTTATCCATGAGTATGGAATTATTTGTTATACCTCTATACCAACTTCCAGTACTCTACCACAAATATTTCAAGAGATATACAACAAAAAAATTTTAGTTAGTATGGAAGGTGCCACACCCCCTTTTACGAATTCGGGCAGCCTGAATATGGCGTATAAATTTGGTTGAATTCGGTGAAGCCGTTCTCAAGTTATAAGCTCACACCAAAAACGTGTACTTATTTGTATACATAAGATACATACATATGCCACGCCCCTTTTCCAAACTTGGGCAAACTCCACATAAAATATCTGCATGATGGCCCGAATATGCCGCATAAATTTGGATGAATTCGGTGAATCCGTTCTTAAGTTATATTGTCACACCAAAAACGTTCACTTATTTTTATATTTTAGTTAGTATGTGTGGTGCCACGCCCCCTCTTCCGAATTCGGGAAAACTTCGCATAAACCATCTGCATGATAAATCGAATATGCCACATAAATTTGGTTGAATTCGGTGAAGCTGTTCTCAAGTTATGAGTCACACCAAAAACGTGGACTTATTTTTATATATAAGATGTAGGTAAAAAAATTTAGCTACCATTTTTAGCCCCAACGACGATTTTTAGCTCTTTTTTAGCCCTTTTTTAGCTGGAATTTAGCTACCACTAAAAATGTTTCGCGGCAACACTGGTCGCGAGTGAACGACTACAATTGAAGGGAGCGATAGCTTGTGAGTGGTACGCACACACCACAAGACATCACCTTTTAAAGGTAGAAAATAGAGGTGGGATTCGTGAATACATGTTTGCACACTCACGAACATCACAATCACGTGTGATCACGAACCATTTTTGAACATTCACGAAAGCTCACGAAGATATTTTTTCACATTCACGTGCTCACGAAAATTCACGACAAGAAAAAAAACAGGAAATAGAGAAAATATAAAATTCCAACTGACAAATAATGCTATTGAAAGCAAAACGTGGCAAAATTATCGGAAGTCTGTTATTTAAGTAACTACCTATAACAATTTTAGAGAAATTGGTAAAACACATATAACTTAAAATCAATTTTTTAGAACAAAAAACATATTTATTTGTATATTATACAAGAAAGTGTAATACATATACATATGTAAAGTTTTATGATTTGTATTTTAATATATAAAATTATTATATATTTTTATTTAGAAATAAAAGCATATCTACATTTTCTCCAAGTAGTTTACTTCGTCTTTCTTCCAATATCCTTCCAGATGTCGAAAAAACTCGTTCGCTCGTTGCTGAACTGGTTGGTATACAGAGAATTATTAATGCTATTTTCTTCAATATAGGAAGATCACTTGCTTCTTTCCAAAATTTTAAAATATCGCATTCTGCTTTGATTTGTTTGAGTAAATAATTTTTAATTTCTTGGTCGATATCATTATGTTGACTTGACGTAGTTTGATATACGTGCATATATTCATAAAATGGGTTATTTTTGGAAGTTGATGGTTCATTTTCTATTTCGGCAATTGTTTCTTTAGGAATGTCTTGCGCCATGGATTTAATAGTTGCATAAACCCTATTTTTCTCATCTTCTGTGCAAAACTTCAATTCCTTAAATGGAGGATACAAAAACAACGCAATATAGTGCAAGAGTTCCGGTTTTAATCGTTTTTGAATTGCACGTTTTGCACAAAGTTTCAGTTCTTGCATTAATTCGGAGTCGATAATATCTGCTTCACAATGTTTTATCAGTCTTTCATACCATAATAAATACATGTTAATTGTGGGAATCGATTCCATGCTCAAAAATTCAGAGCATTCCGTGAATAGTTGAAGAAATTTTAAAATGGTTGTCAAAAATGAAAAATCTATATTAGATATTCTTTCAAGTTCATCGTTTTCATTCAAAATTGTTTTAATTTCTGTTTTCATTCGTTCAACACTGTGCAACATGTAATATACAGAATTCCATCTGGTTTTAACGTGTTGTTTGAGCGAAAAAGTTAATTTCTTATTTAAACCAGAATGTTTAAAGTATCCAACTAACTTTTTACAACCATCTATCAATCGTTGTACATCAGAAATCTTATCCTTAAATAGGACGTCTTCCATTGCCAGGTTAAGATTATGACATGCACAGGATATCCTTTTATACGACTTGAAAGCAGCAACGACATTGGCCCCATTATCAGTAACAAATACGCTATTTTCAATTTTGTCCTCAACATGAAAATCTTTTAATATATTTTTGACGAATTGTAATATATGATCTCCAGTCTTTCATCCTGCAAATCAAATAACAAATTATTGAAAATTTTCTGTATGAAATTGCATATTTAAATCTTATGCTTACCGATATCGAATTCGCGATTGCCTAAGATTTTTACGTTAAGCTCGCATTGTGTATTAATAAAATGGCATGATAATGTTAAAAAATCCCTTTGATTGTACTCATCAGTCCACATGTCAGTTGTAAATGCCATATTTGCATTGCTTAGGATACTTATCAATTCATCTTTAGTATCATTATATTTTTCATGAAGAATTCTGCTTGTCAACGTTTTGCGAGACACCAGTACATCTGCTACTGGAATATTACTATGCTTCGCTCCAACTGCTATCAAAGCCTGTGCAAGTTCTTTGAATCCCTCACCTTGAAAGAAAAAGTTCAACTAATTAAAGAATAAAATAAAATCGAATACAAAAAACTAATTACCATCAGTGACAGAAAGCGGCCGCAAATCTTTTACAATAAAATTCAATTGCTTCTCACCAATTATGTGTTTGGCTTCCGTGGAGATTTTTTCATTCACCAAAAACTTGGAAACTGATGCTTGAACATGACCTTTTGCAAGACATTTGTGTCTTAACAATCCTCCTGTCCCACTTTTTGGTGAAAATTTTATCAATGCTTTGCATTGATTGCATTTGACAAAACCCACGCTTTCTTCGTCTTTTTGAACTATTTTAAAGTTTTTCCACACTTCACTTGTAGTTCCACTGGGTTGAACAAATGTATATAAATGCTCGTTTTTTTTTTAATATCAATTTCAATGTCCAATTTTTGTTTTTTAATACTCATTTTGTAATTTTAATTGTGGTTTGTTGTTTCATGTGAATTTTTTTCGCGCACTAACACAGCAGCCACACATGTGTTGATTACTGATTGACATATGTATACATATTATGAATACATGTTATCGCAATCAGCTGCGAAAATCAAAGGGGTGCCACACTCTTGAGTTAAATGTTCATTAGCAACATGTCGTCGAACGCAAAGGTTATTCTTTCAATTGAAGTGATGCGCGAATTAATGTTGCCATATACACAAACTACTCGTACGTACTCCGGGGAAAAAGTTGGTGTACCAATTTTTACAAAAATACTTAAGAATTTCCATTCAATTTGTTGCTTTAAATCACCATCAGTAATGTAGTTTGCTCATATTTATTTTATTTCTGTTCAATACGCAAAAACACTTGTTTTATTTATAAAAAACACGGAGTGAAACTACGCAGTCGAAATAATCCGATAAATTTTGTTCGAAAGATAGATGTGGCAACACTAATTCAACTGATTATAATCAACATCACTGTCTGCGAATTTTCGTTGACAGTGGACTTGAGGCAAATCAGTGTATGATTATATGGGTTGAAAAAGTGTGAGTGTATTGAGTTTAATCAGTAAGTCAGAGTTTATACGTTGCAATTCTCATTGCAGAAATTCTTTTCGATTCTCTGTTGAACTTGCAAATTTTGTTTAAACGTGCAATTCGTCCGCGTTTGAATTACTGCAATTCTTAGTGTTAACATTGATGGTTGTTGTTGCGAAACGTCATTTATTCTACAGCCGCCATCTTTGCGAATGAAAACAAAACGAATTGCAGAGCACTTGGTCGTTTTTCCCCGTTCCGTTCCTCTTACCTCCCTCTCCTAAGAACATCAGATTTGCGGCAGATTTGCTGACAGAATTGCAGTCAGAATTGCACGTATAAACATCGACTAATCAACTCATGTGTGGCTGCTGTGTAAGGGTTACCAGACTAATCATAAAATTAGTGTTGCCAAAAAAATCTGAATTAGAGTAAAAAAAATATTTTATTTGTCGTGAATTCTTGTGAACACGTTCACGAACAACATTTTCACACTCACTCACGCTCACGCAGAGGCTATTGCACATTCACTCACACTCACGTGTGAAAATTTTTTAATTTTGCACATTCACATGTGTTTCCACGTGATTCCATCGTGAACACACTGTATATGTGAATCACGCCCACCTCTAGTAGAAAACCATATTTCGTAGTGAGAACTACCGCTGAATGGAGCGATTGCTTGTGAGTGGTACACACACACCACAAGACATCACCACTCAGAGTAGTGATCATTAAAAACGGTTCCGATCACCGCTCGCCACTGTCTACCGCGAAGCCGCGTACGAACGACATCCGCTCGTTCGCCGTCAACGGCGCAACGCCAAGCGCGTCCGCAAGAGCGCTACTCGTCGCCGTCAACAGCGCAATGTCAAGCGCGTCCGCAAGAGCGCTACCCGTCGCCGTCAACAGCGCAACGCCAAGCGCGTCCGCAAGGGCGCTACCCGTCGCCGTCAACAGCGCAACACCAAGCGTGCCAACAAGAGCGCTACTTACAGTCGCATGCAGAGCCCCACTCACAAGGGCATTGCTCATCGGCGTTAACCGAGCGCCTCTCATCAGCGCGTCCAAGAGCGCCACCAGAGCATTACTCATCGGCGTTAACTGAGCGCCTCTCATCAGCGCGTCCAAGAGCGCCACCAGAGCGCTACTCATCGGCGCTATCAAAGCGCCACTCACCGGCACGACCAGAGCGCAACTCACATTGTAGGAGAGCTATATACCGACGCGGCCAGAGCACCGCTAACCGACGTTTGCAGCGCGCCACTCAGCGGCGTCAGCAGAGCGCTGCTCACCAGAACTGAAACCACGCCACTACCGCCTAACGGGCCCCTAACGGGACAAGAAGCCGTTACCCAGCCACTGCAAGTGACGCCACCAAATTTTGCCAAGTGTTATTTGTTATATGTCCTTTATAGAAATTAAGAAAATTAAATTAATAAAGTGCGATGTACTAGAGCCCCGAAACTACAAATTTATTGTAACGAACCCTGGACACGGCGAGTATACCCCAGCGTTGTAGAAGAAGCGGCGGGGCGAATAAAACGCTTCGTTACACCTTTTGGAAAGGCCTTTTGTTCAGGAACATGTACTTTTTTGGCATTTGCCTGAAGATACAAAATTAGATTTTAACCAAATAAACTAAACAGAAAGAAGTTAAACTCACCAGATATTGTTCAACAAGTTACGAAAAATTTTTCATTATCTATTTTCGACTATTAATGCTTTCTTCAAAGCAAAAATCTGCTAAAATTAGAGGTTGTACGGAAGGCCCATTTTAGCCTGTGGCTGTTCACTTGACTATATCTTTCCTCGACCTCTTTAGAAGTTCTTCTGTCTTTGGTTTGTCATAATGCGGGCATATTTTCCCCGCAGTTTTGAAGGTTTGAAGGTTGTTGCAACGCACATTACATTATATACAGTAAACCAGCCATTGAAAATATGCTTATTTGCAAATTAATATATGAAAATGTGTGCATATATAGGATTTTTTTGATATTAACGCATAGACAACGACTGGTGCAAAACTACCCACAAATGGTTGTTGATATTATAAATGTAAATTTGAACAGCGAAATTCGTAACAAATTACGACCGTCTTTATTTGCATTAGCTCATGCATCATGAAAGAGGATACTCTTTCAAATGTGAATAAGCGGCTGAACAAATGCAGACAAATTTTGTGTATTTTTTCGAGCGTCGAGATATAATTTTGTGTACATATTTCATAAAAGCTATGGAGGTCTCCACTATGGAGGTCTCCCTTAAGCTAAGTAATACTTGTTTTAATTAATTAATCCCAACGGCTTTTTACCCTCCATTCCCGCCCAACCGACACGAGGACACGTGAATAAGCGGCTGAACAAATGCAGACAAATTTTGTGTATTTGTTCGAGCGTCGAGATATAATTTTGTGTACATATTTCATAAAAGCTATGGAGGTCTCCCTTAAACTAAGTAATACTTGTTTTAATTAATTAATCCCAACGGCTTTTTACCCTCCATTCCCACCCAACCGACACGAGGGGCGCAGTCCGCATGACGTAGGGAACCTTTTTTTTTTAGTTTTTTGGTGCCGAGTAGTGGAAACAGGAGTTTGTTAAGTGTCGAGATCTAAAACTATTCAGCTACAGAATCAAATTCATCAGCTGATTGGATATGCTAAAGATAGTATTTCAATTATTGAGAGTGGAAATAATAGTTTTCTTTATAGTAAAAATCGAGTCCGATACGTCAAACGTGCTGGAATGACAGTTAAAATCTTGACATAAACCACGGAATGATTCGTTTAGTTCAAAATTAGTTTTGCATGGCTTTAAAAATAGAGGTCGAAAGTGTCTTGACCCTCGAGAAGGAACATTAAAATTTACCTCAACCAGGAGGGCCGGGCTATTAATCAAGCCTGTCATTAATTTTACGATAAATATTATACCTAGCATTTCTCTCCGACTTGCGAGTGTAGGCAAATTTATGAGCTTTAAACGACTTGTGTAAGGGGGGAGATTGTAATCTGAATCCCAGTTAAAATCACGCAATGCAAAAAGCAAGAATTATTTATGAATTGATTCAATCCATTCTGAATGAACTTGGTAGCGGGGATTCCAAACAAAAGATTCTAGTATAGATCTAACTAAAGTGTTAAAAAGAGCTTTTGTAGCATGAGGATCTTTGAACTCTTTTAACCATCGCTTTACAAATGCAAAAACGCCTTTGGCTTTATTGACTGTAACATTAATATGATGATTGAAATTGAGTTTGGAATCCATTGTGATACAAAGATCGACAAAATTGGATACCTGCTACTGATTATAATTTGATTCTGAACAAACAGCTGGTTGAACAGACCTCCGAGAGAAACAAATAAATTTACATTTTTGAAGGTTTAGTGGCATATAATTTGCATTACACCAACTAACCACGTTGTTCAGATCCGCTTGTAACAAAGACCTTTCTTCGATAGAGGACAATGTTTTAAAAAGTTTCACATCATCGGCATACATTAAAATATTTGAATGTTTTATTATAGACGAAATATCATTAATGAATATCAGGAACAGAATCGGACCTGAAGAAACTTTAATGATGTCGGAAGAACAATTATTAACAATAACTCTTTGTGTTCTATCAGAGAGCTAAGATGAGATCCATTGAAGAAGACTGGGCTGAAAGCCGATTAGGTCGAGTTTACGGATGAGTAACGAGTGACATACTTTGTCAAAAGCTTTACTGAAATCGGTGTATATTACGTCGGTATGAGCATTTTCTCTAAAACCGTTTGAGACATGAGTTGTAAACTGTTTCCTTTAGAAAACCCGTGTTGAGATTGTGTAATTGAAGAAGATATAGAATATGTCAGCTGGTTAACAATAATTGCTTCGAATCATTTGGGGATAGCGGAGAGTTCCGCCAACCATGTGCCTTACGCTTTGAATTTACGAAACGATAAATTGATTTAGGATTGTTAATTAAATTCTTTTTAATTTTACATAAATATGAATTATAATATTTCTTATTTAATGCAAAGTAGCTATGCCGCAAAACTGAGTACCTTAGGTAATCACTGTGTAAGCCCGTTCTTTTATACAGTTTAAAATAATGCGACTTTTTATTTTTCAATTTTTTAAGCTCTTTAGTGAACCATAATTGTATTGGTTCTTCATAAACAATATTACGTTTTGGCACATATTTTCGAAACAAATTGAAAACAGTATCATTAAAGTGCTCAACGCTACGCTCTACGTCATCTCTATATATTGGCCAAGATAAATTTGAAAGTTCTTTGTTAATTTTCCTGAAATTTGCTTTCGCAAAAACATATCTAGTACTGGAACTTGACTTCTTATTATGTATTTCGTTTATGATTTCATAGCTTAACTCAAGAGCAGGATGGTATGCATCTTCCGGCAAAACTAGGGGATCACACCGATTAATAGAGGCTTTCGGAACATCATCAACGTAAACGAGATCCAAGACCTTTCCAAACATATTTGGACATATATTTATTTGTTTGAGGCAAAGTTCAGCCATTTCCTCCAGAAATACATTGTAACTATCTCTAGATGAAACTGGTACAACATCCGTGTCAATGATGTTCCATGAAATGTGTGGCAGATTTAAATCGCCCAAAACAATTATAGAATCGGATGCCGTAAGCATTGCATTTACGGTCTCAAGTAAAGAAACTAGCTGCGTATATACTGATACGGCAGAATTAGGAGGGATGTAGCAAAGAGCTAAATAAATATAAGTCTTTCCAGCATGTACACGTACATTTAAATTCGGTATATTCAATGACAGGAAGACTAACTTCGTCGGATGGTATCGATGAATGCACCGCACAAAGAACACCACCGCCGATTCTGCCCACGCGGTCTCTCCTGTATATTTGATATTCATTTGGAAGAACTTCGGAATTAAAAATATGAGGTTTGAGCATTTTTCGGTCAAGGAAATAATATTATAATTGCAGTCAAAACCTTTTAAATATAAGTCAGTTAATTTGGTGTTCAAACCTCTAAAGTTTTGATAGTAAATACTTAAATTAGACTTGCGAGTTAGTTTTTTGAATCCGAATTAAGATTAGAAATTTTAGCTACGTTATTATTAGGTCTATACCCCCTAAATTTACCAAAGTCAGGCCACCATTATTCACTGAAAGTTGTGTTCGGAACACGGTATGACTTATGTAGGAACTGCATCCGGTCATTATCGCTTATGCTTCACGCTCGATTTGTTTGGAATTTGGTTTTTCTGCAATGCAAGTCGTTTTTAGAGAGTCGAATCGTATATTTCCACTTGACTAGTGTATTAATACGGGAAAACTTGGCAGCACTGCATATTTTTCGACCATTTTCGTCGTTTACTTATTTCAGCACGACAGTAGACAATGCCAATGTTGTCGAGTCGTACAATTTAGCATAATTTACGACTTACGCAATGAGGCTGATATTTTTCACTATAAGAAAATATTGAAATTGGATTTCAGTGGGTTAACGAAAACGACAACTGTGAAAAAATATCAACCAATACATTCAAACAAATTGTCAAATAAGCATATTTAAAATATTTTGTTTTGTCTATCTGGATTACTGTATACTGTGATCAGTAGCTATGTGTTTCCATGATATATTTTCACTTGTTCGTTGCCATATTAACAACCTGACCCAATATCTAAAATCCTTAAAATTTTTTTATAAACTTTTTGTTTGAAAAACATTTTCTTCTTACAATCGAAATTTGAACAAGCGAAATGTCCTTTGCTTTTGAAAGAGAGATTCTCAATTAGTTGATAATTGTATTTCTCATTTGCATACTAACAAAAAATTATTAATTTTTGTTTCACATCAACTCCAATATTGAACAGTAAAATACATATATGTCTTTTAATTTTACCCAAATAAACAACGATATAGTTAAATGGTCAAAGACATATGGAGTATTCACAAGATGTATTAAGCGTCGTAATACGTTAAAGTCTTGAAATTTTTAAACGTAAATTAACGGCTAATACCTTTTCAGGCGTTTTGTAACTAAACCAAAATTCATCAGCATCCACTCAAACAAGTAATTATATACTTTTCAACACGTAGATCTTTTTTGCGTTTGTTTGGTTGACATAAGGGCACTACACATTTTTAAAATATGTTCACTAAAATTTTATTATCCTAAATATAAAGTTTTTGCGGAGTGGTTATCGAATTTAATGTAAAATTTAAATATTTTTAAAGTAAGATATGAATTATTTTTAAAAAGTAAATGTTAATTCAACTTAAATTGGGTAAAGCCGCTTCGAATTTTTAGAATTGAGCAATTGTCAAAAATCTGCTTTTTAATAAAAAATAAGTGGTTTATTGAAACTACCTTCTTTTTTGTATCATGTGTGTTTCTTCACTACCACGGTTCTGTTGGTACTGAATTATTGAATGCACACACATAAAAGATCGCAGCTTTTTAAATACTCATTCAGTGTTAAACATTTTTTGATTCGGCATTGGGTTTTTCAATCTTGCGATGAATATGTTGATATGTGAATTCATAACTGCTGTAATGAATGGACAATTTAAAAATTATAAGCCTCAATCTTAAGCCATGGTACAATAATTACGGGTATTGCCTTCCTAGAGAGTTTTGCTTCACATCGAAATTCGTGCTCCCTTATTTTCATTTTGACGCAGTTCAATGTTGATTCTTTTCCCTTTATTTGGCTTTGCTTTTTGTTTTCGCTCAATTTAATTTTTATAATTTTTCAAAACAAAAAAAAATAACGTTTGAATTTTGAATTTCTTTATTAAGCAAATGTTTTTTTTCGGCTTTTGCGAATTAAATAAGTCCTATGCAAGAAGGTTGGTTTAAAAAAATACGTGTACATAGTATGGTACATGGTATATGGGGTATGGAAATATCCCCTTTCCCTAGCAGTAAACCTTTTAATGTGGGCAACAATGATGTTTTTCAAATAAGGCAGATCGGAGTATGTGCTCTCTGGGAATACAATACCTGTAATTACAGTACCATGATCTTCAGCGAGGAATAAGAATAGAAAAAAATTGTTGATATAAAGTTTAAAATGATTTTACACAGCTCTTATATACAGTACATATACGCACAAGATATGTACAATTCATTCATTTACTTAATTAATACATATCAAAATCCAATATTTTCCGATTTTTTTTTTTTTTAAGGCAACTAATTGACCAGTATTTGATACCCAAACCTTGAAAACTTTAAAAACCATATGCATTCCGAGCAAAGCTCGATCAACCTGGTACTATTATATTATACACTCAAAAAAATGGACTGACTAATGTAGATATTTTTCATATCTGACAAACCAACATTGTTGATTAATAAACAAATAATACCAAGCGGTATTCTCTAAATAAAACTGCAAGCTTCAGAAAAATTCGGCTACATTTCAGTAAGATTTGCTACATTTTTGGCTACAAAATTAATGCAGTGAGTGGCAACACTGACTAAGAAGGACAGAAAAAATTTGAAACGCGAAGCGTTAACTTGGTCGGTGGTGTGCGCGCTACCGCAGTACACGTATTAGTGTCCGACCGAGGCTGGAATTTCGGCTGAAACCGAATATTAGGTTAGATTCGGTTAAGCTGGCTGACCATAAGAGGTCTCACATAGACGAATATAACATCCATAGCGTTGGCAGATGCGTTTACGACCTTTGAATCAATGCTTTCACGCAATGTTAAAAAACACTGCCGTAACTTTAGCGAATTTCAATAGACACTTTGCTCCCTTATTGATCGCTGCTTGTAGACTGTGCAGCTGTATCTTGCCGAGTAACGCGAGTTTTACCTGCTGACGGCTGGACACTCGCAAATTATATGCTCCACGGTTTCCTCGTGACGTAAAATTCGTGATCAGCATATTTAAAATCCTTATCAGTAACGTTTTTAAATGATTCTCTGATTTTTAATAAAAGTGGCAGTCCGTTTGACAGCTGTCGACTGTCAAACTTTTAATTTGACATAAAATTCGTGACTAGCGTGCCTAAAAACCTAATAAGTGGTATTTTCAAAAAGATTTTCTTATTTTTAGAGAAATTAGCTGTTGATTTGAAAGCTGTCAACTGTAAAACTAAAAATTGTATAGCATATCCAGATTTAGCATAACAAAAATACTACGAGGATGCATTTTTATTATAATCGTAACAGCCCTTCTAATTTTTCGCGTAAAACATAGCTTCTTCGACTACAGTGCGCGTGTGGAAATGAAAATCGTTTTAACCGGCGAATATCCGGTATACGAGAGGCCGAGACGGATGTGTTACGCCGACCGATGTGTAGTGGAGAAGCAGATAGCTGAGTGGCTGGCATCATCCAACCGAGTTATTCAGATTACGCATCACCCGTCGAAGCAAACGTCTTTGTTGCGACTATCGGCGTTTAAATGATAAGATTTTGCGAGATAACTTCCCGATGCCGATGATGGACGATGTCATCGAGCAGCTACAGGGATCCAAAGTGTTCACAACAATATATCTCACAAATGGTTCCTTTCACGTACCCGTAGCACCGGATTCGAGGAAATAGACCTCATTCGTGACTCACAACGGCCAATACGAGTTCCGATACGTGCCCTTCGGCATTTTGAACTCACCAGCCATATTCTCAAGATTTGTTGCTGCCATATTGAAAGATTTAATACATGCCGGAACGGTAGTAGCTTATATGGATGACCTGACGATACCCTCCAAGGAGGAATTTGAAGGCATTCAAAAGTTAGGACAAGTGTTGAAAACAGCAGCGGCGAGTGGTCTACGAATCGATTGGAGTAAGTGTCAGTTTCTGAGGAGAAAAGTGGAGTTCCTGGGGTACATCATTGAAGATGGTTCAATAAAACAAAAAGATGCTGACGACCAATAGTTCCACCCGGTCCAGTATATGAGCCGCAAAACAAAGCCGCCAGAAGAAAAATATCATTCG
>NW_023458693.1:132443-135564 GCF_013731165.1 Rhagoletis pomonella
ACTCATCTCTTCGCCTCGCTTCTCACAATTTTTATGGACTAACACTTAGTAAATTGCGAAATCCATATGGAGCAGTGCCACCTTAAGCCACGATAATTACTTACATTGTTAAATAGAGTTGGGCGATTTCGTTCAGTTGAGTGATCGAACGAACTAGCTCATTTAGAAAAGTGAACTAGTTCGTTCACTTCGTTCAGTCATTTATTTCGTTCGAATAGTTGACATATTTCAATCCTTCAGTGAACGAACTTCAATATTTGAATGTATCTTATATGTAACTAAAAAACAGAATTTCCAGTTCATTGCGTTTTTTGTATTAATATGTAATAACAAAAACTAAAATAATATTTTACATATCTACATATACATATGTACATATATTAAGTATGTTTATCTCGAGCAAAATTAATAAAATTTAAGACAGAATCAAATTTATTTACAGTGTCGGACATATAATTTGCAAACAAATTCAAAATGATATTCTTTGCCACTTATGTTTATATATTAATTAAAATACAGTGCATTCTCTAACAAACCCCATATAAACCCAGGCTTAAAACTTAGTAGAAAACTAAAAAAAAATCAAAAAATTTTCTTTCTTATTTTTTATTTTTCATACGTGCTAGAATTTTAGTATAATAATGTGCAAGTTTCAAGTGTCTAGGAATTTCAGTAGATTTTTTAGGTTTTTTTTATCGCATTTGCTTTCTTATAATGAATAAATACAATTTAATTTTATATGGAAGAAAACCGCAACACCTTCGGCAAAAAAATTCTAAAAAATGAACGGTATTTCCTAGACCCTTGAAGCTTGCACATTATTATACTAAAATTTAAAGGACTATAAAACTGTATACTCCAAAAAATCTAGCACTTCTGAAAAAAACGTTTGAAATAAAAATGAAAATTTTTTGATTTTTTTTAGTTTTCTACTATGTTTTAAGCTTGGGTTTATATGGGTTTTATTAGAGAATGAACTGTATTTAAATTAATATATAAAGATAAGTGGCAAACAATAATCATTTTGAATTTGTTTGCAACACTGTATATATTTACATGTTGTGATTAAGAAAAACTAAACGTGATACTTTCTCTGGCTTAAGGAGAGTTCTTCTATCATTTAGGATGAGTCCTGTGGCGGAAAAGATTCTTTCGCATGGAACAGAAGTGGCTGGGATACATAGCCGTTTGAGGGCATATTTATAAACGCGAGGATAGAGGGTTTTTCTTGCTCGCCACCATTCGAGTGGATCACATTTTCTAATCACGTACTCTTCGTTAACATATTTTTCCAGTTCCTTAATAGCAGCCGCAGTGTTATTGTGTGGTTGTATTGTTTTTGAAAAATCTTCATCGAATTCATTCCATATAAAAAAATTCTGCTTGTCTAAGTTGTGGTCTACTGTAGTTTCAGTGCGATTTTCTTCGACGTTTGGTAGTGTAATTGACGATATCCTTGTCCTCAGATTTGCTAGTGCATTTTCGTATGAAGCTTCAGTCTTAAAAGCTTTTTTTTTAAATCGGGGATCTAGAATGGCGCAATCCGTATATAGATTGTTTTTTTCTATGTCCCGAAATCGATTAATGCAACCATTTTTTAACCTTGCAATCATTGCGGACACTACTTCGTTTTTTGGTTTTGTATTAACCAAAAACTTCTGAAGAGCTGATGACAAATAAAGAATTTTAGAAAGAGTTATAAACTTTTCACCACACACCTCTTGAGTTATTTGGTAAAAAGGCAGGAGGCAGGGCATTGCTTCTTCAATTATTTCCCAATCCGAAACGCTCAACGGCATGTTCAGATGCAGAATCGAATAAGTGGCTATTAGAGCATCCTTCAAATGAATGACTCGTTCAAGCATTAAGTAGCTGGAATTCCACCTGGTAGGCACATCTTGTTTGAGTTTAACCTCAGGGAGGCCCATTTGCTTTTGTATTTCCAACAGCTTTTTTAATGCAGATGGACTTCGTCGAAAGTGCTCCACTACTTTTTTAACTTTTGAGAGAGTTTCGTCAATTGTCTTCATGCCATCCATTACAATGAGATGAAGTGAATGCGCAAAACAGGAAATTCCCCTCCAACCTCCAAGACGAATAGCTGCTTTAATATTAGCAGCATTATCACTGACAATAGCAGTCACCTTATTGGATATATTAAAATCTTCGCAGGTTGTTCTGATGAAGTTATATAGATTTGATGCGGTATGGCTATCTACAAATTCGTCACATCCTAGCAAGTAACTTTCCAGTTCAGCGCTATCATTAATGAAATGAGCGGTAATGGCTATAAAGCTACTTGTTGTTCTGGATTGCCATCCATCTGTAGTGAGGCAGACGGCTGCAGCCCCTTTAATTCTAATTTTTATTTTTTCTAACAACTCATTGTAGGCTTCGGCCATGAGATTTGTTGACAGAGTTTTCCTGGAGGGGAGCTTATAACCAGGACAATGAGAAACCATTTCCAAAAGTTTTTTGAATTCTGGTTCTTCCACTATTCTTAAGGCGTGGTGACCTTTCGCAATCATCTTAAGTACCTGCTTATCAATTTTTTCCACTTTCTTTGTTGACGGTGGCCTATGACAGAATTCTGTTATATTTGTTTGAGTATTTCGAGGAAATGATGAAATCTCTTCAACAACTGATGCTGCTGTATTATTTGCTTGAGGATTTTGTGGTAAGGATGAAACTTGTCCAGCTATTGGTGCTCCACCTTCTGCACCTTGTTGAGCTTGGTGGCGTGTACTTTCTCTCTCTGCGTCAAGTTCGTCGACAGCCTCATCTTGCAACTCGGGCGACCACTGGACACGCATTTCTAATCCTGTTAGTATTTTAAACCGGGATTGCTCAGTGATTCTCGGCGGTGTGCTATTTATAATCTGCTGTACCCGATCCACGTACTTATATCAGCTCTTGGGGTTTTCATGACACATCTTGGATATCGTGGGTGCATACGTTCCACTTGGCCATTTCCACGTGGGACACCAGTCACTATAAACAAATGCTGAATCTTCTCGTTTTCATAATAGCTTTTGAAGAGATTTGAAGTGAAAGCTGCGCCGCGGTCGGTGACGATACGCGCCGGATTCCCAAATACTGACGCTTGTTTCTGCAACCGGTC
>NW_023458693.1:135664-139697 GCF_013731165.1 Rhagoletis pomonella
TAACTAATATAAATTTGCGAAAATTTTGTAAACCATATTTTCGTCAACAATTAGTAAATTCTTCATTTAAAAACTTTTAAACACGCTAAAAGGCAAGCCCATAAAAATGTTTGTAAATACATATACATAGTACCTATGTAGATGCATTTATATGTATGCACATATGCAAATAAACAAATGCTGCGCGCGGTTACAATTTTTTCGTTATTTTTTTGTATAAAAATATGGTTAATGCTTTAATCAAAACCACATAAGTCAAACTTTATACAAAACTTAGAAAAATTCAACAAATTTTCGTCTAAATTTTGAACTTTTTAATCTGAGTTTTTAGAATGATAGATCGGTAGAAAAGCAAGTGCAAGTTTTAAGCGGCTAAAAAATCGCGTAGATTTTTAATGCACTTTTTGTACTTTTTACCATATACATAAAAGCGAATTTCTTGTAGAATAAAATGCGCAAGACCGTTTGCAAACAAAATAATAAAACAAAAATTAAACACTATATTTTATAAATTACACCTGTTATATGCATAAAACCGCAAAATACGTCGGAAAAAAATTCATTAAAAATTCACGCGATTTTTTATCCGCTTAAAACTTTCACTTGTTTCACTAGAATTACATATATAACCATCTATCTACGTACCCAAAAGTAGAAAATTTAGATGAAAATTTGTTGAATTTTTCTACGTTCTGTATAAATTTTTAAAGTTTGACTTATGTGGTTTCGATTAAAGCATGAACCATGTTTTTATAAAAATATAACAAAAAAATTTTTATTTGAAAAACATTATAAATATTAAACAAAAAGAACTATGCAATCACTCTTGATTGCCTGTGTATGTACGTATGTGTGTCTAACAAACTATGGCTTGTTATCAAAATACCGATATTAATTAATAAACTTAATATTATATAGTACAAATGTGTTTGCAAAATTAATTTCATTAAAATTATTTCTGCAATCAAATTTTCTATTCATGCAAAAAGCCAAACGCATAAATATGTACGTATGTACACATTTATTTGTAAATATGTAGATATGTAATGTATGTATGTAACATATATATGTACATACAAATGTGCGATTGGTCGGCTTTCGTCTTCCCCTCGCCGCTCCCATAAGTTTGCATTTAATAAAGCAATACTCGTACATTTTGTATGGTGAATAATATTAATTAATTTAAAATTCTGTATGTAACCATGTTCTCGACGATACATGTAACTTTCATAAAGATTAAACATAAAAATTGTGCTTCATTAACAGTTCCAACCAGCTGAAACCAAAAAAACTATGTCCGCTAAAAGGGTTAAAAACCAACTGGAATTGACATTTTTTACACGCATACATGCATACATTCATATACACATGTACAGTGGAGGAGCACTAGGTTGAACATTGCATTGCTTGTACTTTGATGTGTTTGAATCTTTTATGGTACTGAAGATTTGCTTAGGGATGAAAAATATTAAAAGTCGTTCGTGCATATATGTAAATATATTTTTATAAACGCTTGGAAGTATAGAAATTTTTAATATTAAAAAATAAATAAAATAATTTTTTTGTATATATATAAATTTTGTTCAAGGCACATTGACCCACCTGTACAAAAATTGTGGCGCGGCATGGACAAAAATTTTACAATTTCGGACCGAAAAATATGAAAACGAGCTAAGTTGCCACGTTACATCTGTGAACTTCCGATAAAACCACATATGTTTGTGATTTTACAAGTTTTGATTTTATTAAAAAAAAATTAATGTATTTTGCTGCAGAAAACATACACTTTTATTTAATGTTTATTAAAATGACACTTTAAAATACTAGTTAATGATTGAAATTTTGGTATGGAACAGAGAAATAGAGTGTTTTGTCAAAAATTACCAAAAATTACCAAAAATTGCCAAGATTCGAGATAACTGATTTTACTGGATATAGAGAAATAATTGCCAATTTTCACTTGGCTGGCCGAGATTTCTTCATTTTAAGATTTTAGAATTTTTGTGTCGGATTGACAAAGTTGCGCTTGTTGGTGATGAATTTGCGGGGGGATGTGCTGCGGTTGTTTTTATGAATGAATTTACTTGGCCTTGAGAAATATGCAAATGCGTTTATGAATGAAATAGTTATTGTTGTATTTGAGTATACGTGTAATTATGTGCATATATATGTATGTATGCTGCCGTGATTTGTACATATGTACATTTATATGCATGTTCGTAGTTTTTTTGGCAGTAATATGCACATACATATATATGCATGCAAAAACGTTATCAATTAATGGAGCATGTACATACGTATGCGTAGAAAATGCATTTTCATTTGACTCCAAAACTATTGGGGCATATTAGTAGACGAAATAAAGTCGACTCTTAAGTTAAAGTTTGTCAGCCCCAAATAAGAAGAAAGTTAGTATGTATGTACATACATATATGTAATATTATGTGCATGTGCAAGAACGTTATCAATAAATGATTTTGGAGTATGTGTATTGGGTACATATGTACATATGTACATACACACATTCAGATGCGATCAACTAATTAGCAAGGAAATTCAATATGATATTGTTTGCAAATTAAGTTTATTTATTTTTAATGATTTTGATTTAAAATATTACTCAATCTGTAACAAGAACCACAATAATAAAAGTTTAAAAGCTTGCACAAATTGCAAAAAAACGTATCAAACTTCAAGAAATGGTCATCCAAATTTTTAATTAGAATATTTAAAAAATTTTCGGGTATTGTAGTCCATTCAATTACAGTATAAGTAAGTGAAAGTGCAAACAATATCATTTTGAATTTCGTTGCTAATTAGTTGATCGCATCTGTGTGTACTACAAGCATCCATATGCGCATGCATAATAGGAAGAAAGATAGTTGCAGCTTTTTTCACAGATACCTATTCCACTGGAAATGATGTGAAACAGCTGTAACTAACTTTAGTATCAACTTTATTTTGACGATGAATGAGCCCCATTATTTACATGTAACACGAGTATTGCAGTTGAAAATCATCATTCAACACATTGGTCCGTATGCATAAAAACTAAGCAATTGCTTTTACTTAAAATTTCATAAGTTTCACTTAAATTTATTTGATCAAATCGAGTAAAAGGTCTGAGATTTTAAGAAAAGGTGTTTGCTTAGGTTATATGCATATGGCATATTTTCTCGAAATAAATGTTCATAAAACTCAAACATAACTTTTCGAGAAAAACCACTTTGCAATTGATGCTTTTGTACGTTTTTGTCAATGTATCCATCTTTGAAGTGAATTTACTAGCAAGAAAACTGCGGTTTGTTGCATTGAAAGCAGCGTAGCAATCGTTAAAAAATATAAACTGATTTTTTCTTCGCTTTTAAATGCCGACAACAAATTACCAAAGAGTACGCATTTGTAAGCTTTTTTTGTCAATGTGTCCATCTTTAAAGTGAGTTTGGGAAAAAACTAAGGCACCTAGAAAACTGGGGTTTGTTGCATTGAAAATAGCGCAGCAACTACAATAAGAATCGTTAAAAAAAAAATTACGATTTTTGCGACCCAAATGCCGACGGCAAATCACCAATGAGTTTGCATATTTGCATAGCTTTCACATATTTATTAGATAACAAATCTACGTTTTGGAGTTAAAGCATTCCCTGGCATATGTTTTAGTAAATTAATTTTCATTAATTTAACCAAGAATTTTAATCTTTTTTTTTATTAAATCAATGCCGCGAAATAGAAAATCCAAACCAAAATATTTAACATTGATACAAATTAACAAAATTGTATCTCCGCTCAGCTCTGTTGACTTGCAGCTCAGATCTGTTAATTTTCCGCTCTCAATTTTCGATTGGAGTGGTGAGCTTCCAGAGCGATTTTGGTAGTGTTTGACAATTCACACGGCTATTCGTAATTGCTGCTTCTCTGTTTTAAACGTTCTCTGCTCTTTATTCTTATTGTGGCGAATACTGCGGCAACACAAAGCGAACAACGAAAAATAGGCAGAATGTTCGAGGAATGACGTAGAATGTTCCACAAAGAG